>NC_052633.1:54405062-54577562 GCF_016161935.1 Mauremys reevesii | reverse complement strand
GAAGCCCTATCAAAGAACCCACTGACACGTATCATTTGTGGTCTGGGTTTCACAAGGCCTGGCTACCTCACACTTTACACGCACAAGTGTAAAACTCCACACGTTTCGAAGTGTTCCAGGGTCATCTGAAACTTTCTTTTCATATTAGTACTGTAAATGTGGCTCCGAGATTCCCCCCTCCCCGCCCCGAGCTGCCAGGAACGTGCTTTGAAGGCCACACACACTTTGCAATTAATTTGCTTTTAAACTCCGCACCTAACTGAAGCGGAGAGGAGAATAAGGAAAGAGCTGAAATATCCGCAGCTGATCCCACCCTTCCTCCTCAGTCACACCGCTCGGTCTCGGATTGATCGAGGCCAGTTAAGCATGGGCCATTAACACTGGCATGTAAGCTATTGGGGCGCATGCAACCCTCCCGTGCGGTGCACCCCACCAAGCAGGGGCTGGGATAAAAGCTTACCTCCTCTGAGCCCGGGGAGAATACGGTGCGGGTCGAGACAGGGGGCGTTAGGACAGAAAGGTAATGTCTGTGACCCAGGGAGGTGGTTTATTTTATGATCCGAGTTCCCAAGGCCCCAGCTGTCCTGTGTTTAGGCTCCAGCGTCTAAACACGTTCTCACAGCACCAATCTGGCTGAAGCGGACTCCAGCACAATTAGGCTAGAAATGGGAGTTTCGAAACCAGTTTTCGGCCTAGGTACCTCCCTGCATCACCCCCCAGTGGGGAAAATACTGCTGCAAGGGGCTCCGACCCCAATGGAGACTAACAGGCCCGGTCCTGCTGTGGCAAAACTTTCATCGACTGACTGCAATGGCTAAAATGCTAAACCACGTCAATACAGTTATACTTAAGCAAATGATTAGAGCCCAGCTCTGTATCACATTAACAAATGACTCTTGGCAGAGTCATTTGAAATGACTAGCATATTGGCTGGACCATTTGAAGTGGATGAAATGTATCCACGAGTTGGGGCGGGTGGGCCCCGTACAAACCTTAGCTGCTATGATCTAGATGCTTAGATGTTGATCTGTTATTGATTCTTTCTCTTGCCTGTGACCTTGCGAGCAGTGCTGTCCCACCCAACAATCAAACGTGGAAAGAACAGCGTGCTCCTATCGCCAGGAGAGGCTGAAGTAGTACAGAACTGCTGGCTGTGACTAAGGAGAGAGAGACGGTGTACAAAATACCGCCTGTCACCACTGCCAGAAAATACAGCACAAGCCTCCCACGAAAGACATACGCCAGGTGGGAACACACAAAGAGCACCTGGAGTCACTAGCTGTGGTGGCAGAACAGCCCACGCGACGTGTCTTTTCCCTTTGCCTGACGCGATGACGTTATGTACCCCTCTGATGCAGCAATAAGGGAGTAAAGGAGTCTTCTAAACTTCCCAATTACGTTTTAATTGCTCGTTCGCAATGATACGCACATCTCAGCTCGGCTTCGGGAGCGAGCTTCGAAGCTGTAAGGTTCCAGCAGTTAAGGGGTGTGTGTGTGTGTGTGTGTGTGTGTGTGAGAGAGAGAGAGAGAGAGAGAGATATCTGGTAAAACGTCGTTTCGGGGGGCCCTCCCCTTGTGAAACCCACATTCTTAGAGACCACAGAAAGCTAAGTGTAGAAAAGATAGATGTGTGTGGGGGAGAGTCCACAGTGCTCAGTTGCACAGCTTTCCAGGATTTATAGACGTGTCTCTGTCAATAATTTATTTAAATACCTTTGTCTTCTCATCATAGGGAAAAGCTGTTCTGGCCCAAAGCCATCCTCTGAACACATCGCTACTTCAATCTATGGGGAGGCTCGGCTCGGCTCGGCTCGGCTCTCCACAGCTAGACACGGAACCCAAACACCTTGTGAACTTTGGGCAAATTCGGATGAAGCTTCGGAGCTGGTTCTGACCTTTGAAACCAGGGGCCTCATCTCGAACTAACTCACAGCCAAGTGACAAGCATTTCTGCCTCGTGTTGTCTTACAAAGCTACAGCACTCCAGGCTCCCCCCGTGCAAAGCAAGTTCAGAACACTAATATCCAACTCTGTAAACAATCCTACATCACCGTGATAATTACATTCCTGCAGTCCGCACGGACAGATGTAAAGATAGGAGCTGCCTTGAGTTTCTACTTGGAACATTTGCTTAAACTGAGCTCCTCGACCTATTCCTCTTGTCACTCCTTAAACCTATTCCTCTTCCCTTCCTCCACCTGCACTTTAGCTTTTAGAAGCAACATCAGCTCTCAGTTTACACCACTGGATTCACTGGCAACATCCGTGTTTGTGATTAGTGGCTATGTCCTGCTTGTATCTTTACTACGTGCCCGAGGAGGCACTGCTCGTTTCTCTTCTTGTATGTGTATCTATCCTAACTTTCCTGTGAAAGACCCGAAAAATATGCAAAGCTTGCACTGCTGCTGAGAAAGAGGACAAAGTTTAACTTCTCTGTTGGCAATCACGAAATAACTCCTAGCAGTTTTCTAGCGAAAGATCTGATTTGCTGAATTTTGTCCTTTGATTTCTGTTTGTATGTTATTGCTACTGCTAAGGTTGTTGCCAACCTCAATTAGATCACAAATGAGATCAGTTTAATTCATCTCCCAAACTGTGACCTGACCATGGTCTGAAAGTATTCAAAAATGCATTTTTAAGCCTTTCTTTGATTTCTAAAGGAATACTGCATGCTTGGTCATTCATACAAATAACATAAAACGTAATTATGGGATGATTTGGCAGATGACATTGCTGCCAAACTACACTCCATGCCAGATACTGTAATGCTGCTGCTGCTGCCCTGGGATTTGAGTGCACAGTGCTCTTTTATAAGGCTGGAGTTAGTGTGTGTGTGTGTGTTATACTGAGGTGTTTTAATGGAATTTGGGAGGAAGGCTGCAATAGCAATGAGTGCACATGCACATCAAAACCCACACTTAAAAACTGCTGTATCACCTAGACGGGATGTGGATCTGCACTATCAAATCACCAGAAGGCTGTGACAAAGGGAGCTTGCAGCTTGACACACGGGTAACAACATAGCAAACACCTTTAATTCTGTCATGTCTCATACCCTTTGCTTTCTCACACATTTGTGGCTGCTCTAACATTGACACCTACACTTTTTGAAAACTAAATAAGGCAATCTTATTTAAACTAAAAAAGCAACACCTGAAAAAGTTATTCTTATGCCCAGCAAAAAATAACCCATTATTAACTCCTTCCTGGCATAACTGGGGTACCTTGGTAGGGCAATTAAATGGGGCTGCCTTACAAGGTGAAAGTGTAGTTTCAACTGGTTATATGCTTTGAAAACCTTGCAGGTTTCCTCAGAGATGGAATATCAGACCTCGACTCTTACAGGTTTGCAAGTTTATAGTGTCTTTTTTTAAAAGAAAAGACTATTTTACTTTTCAAGACAGATTCCTAAATTCATCTAAATCACCCTAAAGATTTATTATGAGTGCCTGCAAGTTTTCCAACTGTTTTTTTTAAGTTTAACAAACATTTTTTTATCCTCAATATGCGCTAAGGATTTTTTTCAGGTTGATTTGTTATAACTCTGTCGCCATTCATAAATCTGATTGGAGCCACAGCTCAGCCCAAATGATTCAGTTATAAATGAGAAAACTATGTTGTTGGTTGACTAGCTTCAATGGTCTAAAAAATGTCAGGCTTTTATTCCTTTCTCTCTGTTATGCAAACCGCTATATGAACAATCATAACTTGGAACTTCCAAAGAAAGTCCCCCTGGGAACACAAGTCTTAGCTGATGAGTACAAGTGTATAGCACACAAAGAGTTAAACAGTTTTCCAGCGTTACTGGGTAGGTTAATATCACAGCTGCCTGGTAAAGCATTATCCCAGCACCTCACTTAACAAAAGCCTCCTTTTGCAAACAGACTCCTACTTTCCCCCAAGTATCCAAAGGTGTTTACTGAAGTAAATCTGCCTAAATCCTCCATTGCTTGGGTCATGGGGGTGGGCGGGGGGGGAGTGGAAGGTGTAGAGATAATCTCTTTTTGTAAATTCTGTAAATCTTCTGGGAAAAAATCAGGAATCTGTGTCACATGCTTCTGTTCAACTGGTAACATCTCGGTTAGTGTGCTCCTTAGGAGTGAAATCTGCCATAGCAGCTATAGGAAAATAAAACATCCCTCCCCGCTTCAGATTGTTCAAACTGTTCTTCTCTCTCAAAGTTGCTTTAGCACATTTAATCTATTTGCTGATTGGGGAAAAAAACTGTTAGTATCTTAAAAGCGGTTTCTGAAAAAATGACAGGTTGGTAAGCAGGAGATAGTATAGTTGAAAACTTGTCACTTAAGATTTCTGCACTACCCTGGTTATTCTAACACAAGCAACTGCATATTACTTTTTACGTGTGGCAAATGGAGGCAAACAACACAGGAAATTTTGACAGGTCTGCCTGAAAGGGCTTAAATACTTCTCAGTAAGCAGGATTCAGTTATAAATAAACCTTCCCTTGGTGAGAAAAAGTTAATATAACCAAAACCTCAACAAATTTTTAATACTGTCTTGCAAAGAAAGGCAGAGTGGCTTCTGGAAAACAAACAGACGAGAAATCTGGGGGCAAATATGGAGGTGGCTGTGAATACAAGAAACACGAGAAAACTTGGCTAACGAAACTTACACAAATGTAACCTTTCCCCCTTTACAGTTTCGTGATCTTGTTGGGGTGGGGAGGTTGGTTGTTATTATTTTCCTCTAGCCAGCAAATGTGACCTATTGCCAGCCGCAAAACTGGGAACGCTTTTTTCCTTCCCAAAGAGTTGCCCCTTTTCTCCTGTGGAGGGAAAGAAACACGCCAGCCCAACTCATCCCATCACTAACAAATATTTTTTGTCCAAAGGACATTTCCTTCCCTGCTGTCTTTTCATCTGCGTGGACCACATTCCCCTCACCTCCACTCCCCAAGGTCATGGCGAGTAAACAATAATAGTAATTAAAACAAAATAATAGGCAGCAGTCAAGAGCCGAGAGTACACACACCTGACCCTAACTATAACAGACTTCTCCGAGTAGAATTTGATCCCTCTCTGACACTTTTTACCTCAAGTGTTAGTGCGAGTGGCCATGAATAGCACAGGCATGCCATCTTGTAACACTATCTGCCTGTCAGAAGAGCCAAGGCTGGGTAGAGCAGGATCTATATAAGGCTTGTAACTAGGGGAAGCCCAACAAACAGCTACAAACACCTAAGTTATTTTACTCAGCCTCCACCCTTCTGCTTTTTCCCCCCTCTTCTCACTCTCTTTTTTTTTCTTTTCATCTTGGCTTTCTGTTGCAGAATGCAAATGTAGCCTGCCGGCGGTGAATGGGCTGAATTGTGATTAAGAAGAAGAAGAGCTCCTTTCTTTGTTCTCCCCTCAGGGGATGTTTACTGGGAGAGACACAGCGGATCAGATATGAAAGGCATTCAGGTCAGCATTGATGTGAGCGAAAGTGAAATCATACCTAAGGCATTCAAAAGACCGCCGTGTCAGGGGTTCAGCTAACGGTGCATCTACTGTGTGTGTCTTCCCTGTTAGGGAGAAAAAAAAATCTTTCCACAAACAGGCCAAAAAAAAAAAAAAAAAAAAAAAGGAGAGAGAGAGAATTTTTAATTGCAACAAAATTATAAAAAGTTTTGTCCCCCCTGGCGATTAGATGCCACAGGAGTTAGGGTTATCTTCCCTTATGGACCATGGCCTAAATAGGTTAACTGTAGCACTTGGGATCAAAATTTTTAGGGGGGAGAGGGACCAGGTCTGAAATGTGAAACCTTTATTTCCCAGGTGCATCCATATGTACTATATGTGGCTATATTACACATATAATTTATCTGATTCAATAAGATGTGAGGTTTATTTATTCATACATGAAATTGTAGACAGATGCAAGCACTTCTCGCCTCCCTCAGAAGGAACTTAAATGATAAAGACAGTGTGGCATATAAAAACAGTACAGCACACCTTAAAAAGTAATCTTTTATTGACTTTGGAACTCCTAGGAACACTCTGCTCAGAGCTTACAGCATAAGAAGACTGTAACCAAAGACATAGGAAGTTGGCACACAGCTATTTAAGTTAAAAATGCTTCAAGGAAAGTCTAATCATCATAATATTTTTTCATTAAAAATGCTTGATGAAGAAATATTTGGATCTTACTTTTTAAAGTTTATACTTCCCACAGCCTAAATATTCTTTCAATAGATTTTCCAAGTGGTTAGCTGACGCTGTTGGCATAAACAGAGATATGTAAATATATAGGGGGAAAAATCACAAATTACAGTTAAGCATACAAAGAGTTAAGAGGTGGCTGCGTTTAAAGAGACTGAAAGCAAAATGAAAATCACACAGCATGTAAAAAAGACTAAAAAATAAGCAACAGGACTAGATTTAGTCGGGTTTCAATAACCATCCTCTCTGATTTTTTTTTTACACCTTTAGAATCTTAGTTAAAATATATAATTTGCCTAATGTTAACATCTGCTTTAATAGTGACATTTAATTCTGAAATATTTTCAACTAGTGTTTCTGCATCCCAGATTTCTCTCCTTTTTCTCTATACTCTAAAAAGACAACTAAAGAGCAATCAAAAAGGTGTCTGACTTGGCTATTCAGACAATTGCACCCTTGTGGGAATGCTGGAATGAATGGTACAGTGGACACCCCAGCACTATTGACGTTATAAACATGTAAATGAAACACATTAGGGCAGACAATCAATTGTCTGTGAGCACTGCAAACCTGCACTCCCATTCTATGTGACAGGCACAAAATAGTGTCTACCTTGGGAAGCCATGGTCTTGGTAAAAAGGACAAAGAGTTCTCTTTCTCAGAGGAGAAAATGCACCTTAAAAGCATTGGGATAATATAGATGCCAAAAACTGTTGTGAGGCGAAGAATTTCCTATTTCTTGGAATGAATGTGGTGCTGTTGTAAAAGAATCAACACCCTTCTTTCCACTTTAAGGGTAGACACAGTTTTCTTAGAGAATATTCTCAGTATGGTTCTATAGCTTGTTTTTCAATCTTCCATATATTGTATTTACCTTGGACAGTTTACCGTATATATTTATTTAACAATTAACTTTCAATGCTGTTCTTTTTAAAAAAAATATCGATTTTATGGTAATTAATTCTTTAATTTATTTCATTTTATTTTACAAGATTTTTTAAAAGTTTATCTGTAGATCAGGTGCAATAGCTAAAGAGGCTTGTGGCAAAACCAGTAACAATAAGTGAAGAATTACTGGAAATGGCATATGCTATTCCACAGTGGCATTCAACAATATCCAAATTCACTCGTTTTTCCCCAAACTCAAAATAAAATCAATAGCTCAGATAACAGCCTCCTCTGTTCCATGTCAAAACTTGTCAAAACTGTATAGCGAGATATACTTAGATATTCATTGCATCTTGGTCACTTGCATTTAGTAAATAATATTTTTTTAAAATAAACCTATAGCCAGGTACCTTTTGAGGTAGTAAGATATTCTCCCAATGGTCTCATCAACTTCAAAAGTAATCTACTACTTGCAACGGATTTTCACACTTGTAAAGAGAACTCGGAAAAGGAACGTTGCCAGTTGACCGCTATAACTTGTGCCACCTGAAATTTACTAGGGAGCACCCTTGTATCTGAGACTCTAGTTATTTCCAAACTTCACCTATCAGGCAAAACAAACCCCACTTCTCATTACACAGAGATTCTAGCTAGATTTTGTTCTTTTTAAAGGGTGAAGTGAATTCGAATTTTCCCTCTTCCCCAGCATCTCTAGAAAGAAGTGGGTGGTTGTCTTTTTGGTTAAGGTTCTTAAAGGGGATAATTGTGTCTGCTTGTTTGGTCTGTATTCCCTTTCGGATCAGACGCTTTGGAAGTACTGAACGTTCTCCCTCTTCTTTACAACTGGGAGCGAGATGGCAAGAAATCAGAGAGAGAGATGTCTACTGAAACTTGGGAGAAAATTAGACCCAACTTTTCTTTTCTCCTCTTCCTCCCCCCAAACATTGTTGCTTTTAAAGGGGACAACTCAACTCCCAATTCATGCCATGCCAGAAAGATTTGTTCTAAGGAAGCATGTTTGTACCTAGTCATCTCTCCCTGAGAAGGAGAAAGAGGGAGTGATGAGAAATCAATCCCCTTCCCCTTATTTCTAAGGCTCTGAGTGCAGCAGGAAGAGAGAACGAGGCAGCATCTCCAGTGTGACCGCTCCAGCTACAAACAGGGGCAGCAACACCAACAGCAAATGCCAAACTTTGTAAGTTTCAAACGTCGCTGCTGCGTAGATTGCAGCAGCTTGGCTATCAGTTTGAGAGCGATCACTCGGAACGTGGGGAGGAAGTGCAGAGTGGGGAGAAAAAGAAGGGGGCTTCGGGTTTTCTCTCCTTCAGTGAAAGTGTTACAAAGTGAGTCAGGCGACTGGAAATCATCTGACTGAACTTTCCTGAAACCGACACACATTCCTGGGCGGCGGGCTCCTCTGATTTCCCCACCTTCCATCCCCTTACTCCTGTTCCCCTCTCTTTAGACTTTTCTCGCTAACATTTTTTTCCTGGGGATGGTTCCCCCCATGACCATTGCTTTTAATATGACCTCTCCCACCCCCTCCACACACACACACACACACGCTTCCCTGACACTGCCCTACTGCATCACTCTCTTCTCTAGCTCTGATCAATTCCGTTATCTTGTAAAATCCTGAGGGTTTTTTTTTCTTTCTACCCTATTTAGCTTTGTAGGAATTTTATCCAGCATCGTTTTCTAATCCTGAGTCCTGACCATCCTTACTCACACCCACACACAGAGCATATAACACATTTAGGTACTACTTGGTTTCTTCTATTTTTATCCCCTTTATCATTTCTATTTGGTTACATTTATATCACTCTAGTTTCCTAGATGCCCATCTATTTTTGCAGCTTTTTAAAAATGTAATGCTATTGCCTTTCCAAGGAATTTCTATATGATTTCGATAAGCATCATCATAGTTAGTGTTATCAGCAAAGACACAAGCTCAGAAGTGACATCTTTTCCATGAATCCAGGAGAGAAGAAAAATCCACTCAGTTCAGATAAATCCTGGGCAATCCCCAAAGGAAAAGGCTTTGGATACGTGCTTGTCGAGAGAGAAAATGGAAAAAAAAAAGTCTACTTGCTTCTCAAAACCAGAACATTTCTGACTCAGAAATGAATGGAAGAAGCAGATTATGGAACACAGAGGGAAAAAAAACACGGGGAAACAAAAAGGAATAAAATAAAATAAAAATGCATTGGTTGGAGCAAGACAGGGAAGGGAGTAGTTAGACCTTCGTGCAACCAATGCACACACTTTAAAGGAAGTTTGTAGGATCAGTTACCTTAAAAATCGCAATTAAACTTTCTACTCCCAACTCTCCTGGTTTTCTTAAGTTATTGCACCCCACGAAAACACATTTTCAATGGAGCAACGGAATATCTGTCAGTCCGGTCCATATGTGTTACTAAAGACTTGTGTGCAATAACTGCGTGTACACATTACATTCATTATCTCTCCCACATACATAACCATAGAGCTTTTAGGAAATCGTTTGTACATTTTTGCTGATCAAATTGTTTTGCGAAAACATGAAACACATCGGTACACACACTCATCACAGAACATGTGAGGATGTTTAATGCTCTAAACTAATAATGTTGTATGAAGAGAACCGAGAAGGATAAAATAAGAAGGCTAAACCAACAAACAGGATATTCTTTAGTGCAAAAGAGCACTCTAAATCTAATTCTCTTTCCTCTCAAAAATGACTGTTTAACATAAAAAAAAGGCTACTTGACACAAAGCTTTTGTTATCCAGTTGATCAGTAACGTGCTTTAGATACTTGTGAGGGGAAAAAAACCCCACAACAAACATTGATTTTAGAAAATCAATAACCAACATTTAATAAAAAGAACAGAGGAAACACAAGAGAGGAGAGGGAAACATTACGTGTAATTTTAATGTCTACTAAATTACCGAGAGATGAGGGGAAGGGGAGGTCTCCTATGTGAGGACCACCTTAAATAATGACAGACACAGGAGTAAAGGCGGGGTGTGTGTATGGGGTGGGGGGAGAGACTTTAAAAAAAGATAACAAGGAACGGATCATTGGGAAGCTGCTCGGAATATATTATTTTAGTTGGGTTTTTTTTTTTTGTAATACTAAGCCAAGCAAATAGATCAAAGACAACACAAAGGGTAACATAAAGAACAGTTTCTGACTAAAATTCCTCTATCACTCCCCCATATGGCTCGACACCTCCACCACAACAAGAAAAAGACACACACACACACACACACTCACTCACACTCACAACCTAGAGAGAGGAAGGGGGCGGGAGGGGGGAGAGAAAGGATCATTTGTTTCTAATCAACATTCTCTTGTCTTTGTGTTTTTTCTCCTTCCACCCCCACTCCACCTCTCCACTTAAATGAAGTAGCTCAGCTATAAGCAAATAGGTTCAGGTTCACACAAATATCTTCATTCCTCCTGATCTCTAGAGGAAAGTTGTTGAAAGTGGGGCTGAGATGTCCATTCAGGGGCTCCAGGGTGGCTGGGGGAGGGGGGCTTCCAAACCAACGAAGAAAGGAAGAAACTAGGGAGGGACAGAGACCCACACCAGGAAAGAGCTGCCAAATGTGAGATCAGACCAGAACACCCGTCCCATTGAACCCAACCTCTCAGTCGCCTGCAGAGACCAGGGGAGAGGGTAACTATGGGAAATTGGGCAGCAAACTCATTCTTTTCTTAATGATTAAGGAGAAGGAACTTTCATTTTTGAGTCTGTAACAATTTTTAAAAAGTAAATAACTCCCTGCCAATGTGGCTCAGGATTCTCACGGTGCCTTTTTCCCAGGGAATATGATTTTTCCGTGGTTCTCCCTCCCTTAATGGAACTATTGAAAATACCTCTCCGCCCCCCTCTCGTCTCTCTCTTCCCCCTGACACTAGAGTCCATGGCTTAGGTGGTTCTGCCAACATGAAAACTGGCCGGAAAGTGGCTTTGGTCTGTGTGAGACTTACATGTCTGGGAAGTAATTCTGCCACTGCAGGCAGCGGTCAAAGGGGAAAAAAGCAGGCGAGAGAGAGACTCCAGCGGGT
This sequence comes from Mauremys reevesii, assembly GCF_016161935.1. Lineage (NCBI taxonomy): Eukaryota > Metazoa > Chordata > Testudines > Geoemydidae > Mauremys > Mauremys reevesii. The sequence goes on along the minus strand of NC_052633.1, from coordinate 54,566,458 downwards.
CCTGGGGGGCTGTGAGAAGCCAGGCGCAAGAGACACAGAGCCCAGGACCGTTAGATCGAGCAAGGACCCAGGCAAGAAACTTTCAGCCTTTCTAAGCCACACAGTCTGCATGGGGCTCTCGCTCAGTCTCTAGCTTTTCTTTCCAAACCGCCCAGTGATTCTGCAGAACTCAAACTACAGAAGCCCAAGATTTGGGACTCTGCCCACTTGCTCGGACTTCTCCAAAGCCGTCCGGGGTGGGGGGGGGGGGGATAAGGGGGATAAGGAGCGCTCGGTTAGACTGGGACTGCGCCCGGGGAAAAGAGCTGGGATCCTCCGGCTTCTTTGACACTCACTTTCCCTGGGACTCCCTTGAACTCTCTCTCCCCTCCAGAGATATACAACAGGCGGATCTCTCCTCCGCCACATAGAAAGCGATCGCCAGCAAACCCCGGGCTGCTGCGGTTGCTGCTGGGTGGTATTTTCTCCCTCTCCCCCTCTATCTCTCTAGTGGAGTCGAAAGGAAAAGTTTGATTCAGGGTTTTCTTACCGTTTTTCCTTCTTGGATTGGCTTGTTTTCGCCTCTTACACCTGGGGCCATCCGCCATGATCTGCTGCTTCATTGATAAGAGTGGATCAGATGGCAGTTCGCATGGACTCGACTCCCTGATTCAGCAGCACGCAGACTCTATGTAACAACCAAACACAGCAACAATGTGGGCATTGGTATATCCCATTTAAATGCAGGGCGCCAAAGGGAACCCAAATATTCCCCCCAAAAGGAACCCATCCACACACACACAAAGACTCGCCGTGCTGGGGGAGGTCGGAGCAGAGATTAAATGGACCCCCTTCCTTCCCAGCCGGCCAGGTTTTTTATTTTTTTTTTTGTATTGCACAGCGAAGGAGATCAGAGAGACAAGAATTACATCTTCAAAATGAGTCATAACTCATGACCGTATGAGGGAATGCACAGGCTCGTACAGTAGGCTGTTTGACTCAATGCGAGGCGGACCATTTCCTCCTAAAAGTACTTTAGTCTGACATTGCAACTTGTTCTCCCATGAAATGTTATCTTTACCTTTATTTGTATTTCTGGTCGCGCCCAGAGCTCGCTCGCTCTCCCCCTCCCCTGTGGGGTAAGGCGCAGGATTGAGACCTCACTTCTACCCCCCCCCCCCATGAGAGGTGTCTTATAAACCTCTGACACCTTTTTAGTCGGTTTGACAATATTCATTGTAGGGTTTCCCCCTGCCCATTAAACAAAGCTTCAGCCTGTCTTCCGCCCCCCCCCCCAGCCTGAGAAAAGAAACAGAAATCAAAACTACTGCTGTCAGTGTTTTCAGGCTTTCTAAATGATCATATCCTTTTCGACTTGTAAACTTTCGTACCTATATCTGTCTACACATGCAGGCTTTATTTGAGACGGAATCTGTCAAAACTGGAGTGGGGAAGCACTTGGTTTGCTTGATATAAGGCTCCTGAAACTAAGTCTATCTTGAAGAAGATGCTGTAGCTTTAAAGATGCTTTGACTCGAGGATTAGTTTAAACAGGGGGCTATAAAAGATGTAACAGATGCAAACTGTAAAACAAGGGCAATTAACCCTTGCTCTTCTGAACAAAATCCACCCTAGCCTCAGCATCTATTGTCTTCTCCTCTGCTATAAAGCTTTACACAAAACCGAGAAGCTGATGACCTGTCTCAACACATTTTGTAACAAAGTGGATTTAGTTATGATTTTTCCATTTTAACTTTAGTAACGATTTATATCAGGATGGGTCAGTTAAGTGTGCTGCTCTCTTGTATCTTATTTCCTCTGAATTCGCCTTTCTTAGGCTTTTGTTTATAAAACAGGGTTGCTTTACAAATCCATGTGCAGGTAAGTGTATGTGAATATGCAGATTGTCTGTACAAGGTCAGTATGTTTACTCGCAGACTACAGCAAATGAATCCATGTTGAGAAAGTAAACTGGTAGTTTTATGGGCATGGATGCATGTGTGTGGGAGAGGGCGAGATTGAGAGAATACGTGCAAAAACTTTGTATTTGCTGGTTATTTCTTGCTCTGCATCTTGTAATCTCTACATCATCATTACAGACCAAGCACAGGATATATGAAAGTAGGTAGGAGATAAACAAATTCATAAAAGCCCGGACCTGTGAGCTTTCTTCGACAATTGGCGTAATAATGCAAAACGACCAATGGCGAATTGTTTTAAACGTATTTCAGTATCTGCCCTGCTCCTTAGCATTAACAAGAAAAGTTGCCAATAATTTTCAATCTTGGGTTCTTGAGAACGGTTTTCTTCCCAGCTGGATTGACTATTTTTTGTAAACGACTTTTAAGTTCCAGTCACTACTTTCACTTCTTTCTTTGGGATCCCAGAACCTGAGGTGTTACTTCACCCAGCCTCACAAAATAAAATAAAGAAATGAAACTTACTAGGCAGACAAAACAGCAAACTTTCAGTCTGGGGAAACACATCTTTGCTGGGACTTCTAAAAGCAGGCTGGAGCTAAAATACTGTACAACCGTGCTCCTTGTGCATGCACAGTGCGTGCAAATCACTAACAGGTACATGCAAACTTTAAGATGATCCTATGTGAATCTTAAAATACATGAGCAGTGAGGTTGTTTGAAAGAATGGATTCTTTTCCTTGCACTAAAACTTTTACTGTCATAATTGCAAAAGACACCTTTACTACCTGGCTGGACAGGTACGGGGGGACGGGGGGGGGGAGGTGAATAAGAGCAGAGAACGGTTCGCCATAAAAGAACCAACCCCTCCTGAAACTGGTGCCAAGTGACTACATTTTAGTTCAAAATGAGGTTCCCCAACTATAAACAAGCTGAATAAGCCACCACACGCGAAATAAAAAAAAAAGAAAAGAAAAAGGGGGAAAATGAGACGGTGCAGAGCAAAGGGGGGGGGGGGAGAAGACAAGAAAGAAAGAAATGTTTAAATTCAGAACCTACCTGCGAAGTCTTGTTTGTAGTTTTGGCCAGAAATGGTGAGAAGAAAAAGCATGAAGAAGCCGCGAAGTGGAGGAGAAAAGGTGAAGAGAGATGCAGCTCCTGGAGAATTTGTAAAAAAGCCTTGCAAAGAGTTGTCGGAAGGACCGTTATTCCTGCTGGGCAGGTTAGGACTGATCTCTTTCTGCCACTCCAGGAAACACAAACCTGGGGACGGACTGACGTGTTACGCCTCTTCTAATGACATTTTTTTCTTTTTCTTTTCTGTAGGAGAGAGAGGAGAGACCCTGAAACACGCGCCACCTATCTTTGTGGGGAGGGATAATTGAAGAGCACCAAACGTGAGCATCATGTGGAAACGTGATCGCCAAGTTTCTCTCTGGGAAAGGATCTGGGATAGATTATACCTTGAAGTCTCCGCAAACGCTTTAGTGGAAGAAATGAAATTCCACCTCCCTCCCGCTCTGTCTCCCTCCTCCCTCTCTCCGACCCTCGCTCCCTTTCCTCCCTCCTCCCTCCTCCCCCCCCCCCCGCAACCATCAAGTCTTTGGCATCATTATCCTCTTCACTAAATCCTACTGGATACACGGCGGAAAACGGTGAACACCATTCACAGAACTGGATAACTCAAAGGAACTGAAAGTTAAGGGGAGCGATCCTGTGTCTTTCAATCAAGATCCCTACTTCTTTTTATAGAGATAGCTCTAATGGCCAGATTCTGCAGGCACATTCACTTGGGTAGCTTTGTCAGCATGGGTTCTAGCAGGAAAGTCTCTTTCTCCTTCTCAGTCCCCCTTCCACCCCTTAACCCCTTCTTTCAGATCAGCAAACCATAGCTCAAAATTATGGGTAGAAACTAAACTCTGTATTTGAATTGGAAAAAAAAGGCACCTAGTTGACTTCTGATCATTTTGTTGTTGAGGTTTGCTGTTGTTTCGAGGTTCAACAATCTTATTTGAATTGTCTGTTATATCTAGTGAAAAACGTGAGATTTGACATTCTTTCTGTTTTGTTCCCAGATATGCTCATGGGGTGAAATGGCTCTTTTTCTGTCTCTCTTCCCTTTTTGGGGGGAAGGAGATAGCTAGCTAGAGTGACTGGGTGAGTGGCACTGAACTTGTGGGGATAACAAGTTTAACAGTTTTTAAAATAGGAAAATAATAATAATAATAATTATAATAATACTAATAATATTAAAAACCAGACTCCACCTTTGCACTGAAGGGATTGGTTATGCAAATCTGGAAGGGGTTTCCTGGCAAATGCAGCTTTCTACTGTATGGTTAATTAAATCATCACTCAAAAGCTTTCCAATGTGACGCTTCTGTCGTAATCCAATCAGGGTACGTAGGTCCTCAACAAGAAAGATATTTTCCACATCTGGAAGTCAGCAATTTAGCAAGTACTGCACATTATTAACCAATTCAGAGCCCACTTCCCAGGGGGATTTTTTTTTTTGAAGTTTAAGTGTTGTTAACCAATGCTCTGCTGTTTTGTTAATCAAAAAGCTGGTTTGCACTGCACATAATTGGAAACTAATATAGAAGTAACTAAAGACAGCCAAATTCGGTCAGCAAAGGCGTTTATCTGAAAAGGGGGAAAAAATCTCTGAGCCTTGATCAGTTCATGCCCAGCTCTTCACAGAACCCTCATACGGTTCCTTCTCTAGAAGAGCTTTACATAATCTCAATGTAAAGATGAACTTCAAATCCTACATGTTTGTATGATCTTTCTGAAGGTAAACGTGGAGCTGCCCAAGGGGCTGTATTAGCGGGCTCCGTATGAATTTCCCTTCTTTGACAGAGTTAAATCTATTACTGCACTTCCCCCCGCCCCCCGAAGTAAACTGAAACAAATGGTACACTGATCCGACACTATACTTTTACTTACATTAAGCTAAGATAAACTGCTCTTGAACTGTGCATTGAATGTGTGCCTAAAGCAAGAATTGTAATGCTAGCAATAGTCACAAGCAATTGCATTCAAAAATGCTCCTGATCAGAGCACACCTTTCTGATGATTAAACATTGCAAAGAAAGAAAAATCAAACGTGCATTTGCAAATCATCGCTTCCTCAGAGATCTGATGAATATTTTTAGCTGTTAATAAAGCTACTCTCCGATTTAAAAATCGAATCTGAATGCAACCCGATCACACAATTTTGGGGGCAATAGGGAAGACTGAACAGTTGGTTACAGTATAGGATTTGGACACATCTGGGGACTGTAACTGTCAATGCAACTAATGAATATAAACTGAGTGTTATTAGAAACCTGAGATGTCTTTAGTGTAGGCAGATTTTAGAGCAACAACCACAAAATCTTTTTTTTAACAGTTCCAAATAAAATCCTCAGCTCACTGAGTTTGTTTTTCTGCTGCTTCTCTGTTGTCACTCACCGAGTAAAGATCTGACAACCTTCCATAAATGGACATCACTAGCCTACCCGAGCAGGTACCAATTCAAACCACCAACTCAAGTCTCTACCAGGTGGGGTATCGAGGCGAAATTAAGATTTAAAATGTTGGTAACACTAGTATAAATGACCTAAGGAAATAGCTAATGAAACAGTTGTCTGTGTATATCTTATACAAGGCTCTCGTATAAATATTAAAGAGCAGGTTTCTTAAGAGCTGCCAGTTATATTTTTAAATTGAATTGTTTTAAATTAATACATGATGAACTGATAACAATGAGCTCTGTAATTATGCCTGCGAGAGCAAAGGCTGGGTGAACTGGGTTAGTTGTGCTAAAACTTTTAGCATAACTATTGATTGAATGTCAAAAATATTTTGCTGGAGGATTATGATCTATCTATCTCTAGATATAACAGATATATAGAAGCAGAGATACACTGATACAGACGAGAGTGATGATATCTTAATGAAATATGTGGCATAGTGCAAATATCCTGAAATCAGATTCAAAGTATTAATTTGAATTAGATCCTCTCAGATCCATAAAACACTGACTGTAAATCAAGGGCACTCTGCTAATTCCTTAAAGAGTCAAACTGAATTTAGATGCATATGTTAAAAAAAAAAGTGAATGCCAATTACTGAGTCGTCCAATTTCCAGTCACTCACGTCCTATATGGAAAACAAGTTCTTAAAATAAATTAATCCCATTACAAACGCCTTACATATTATTCCTAAAGTTCCAGATTATAAAATGAGAGGGTGGGTACATGGATTAAAAGAAGCTCTACTTTAACCTGCAATAATACTGCGATCGATGTTTTATCATATTATATCTACACACACACACACACACACACACGATCGATGTTTTATCATATTATATCTATCTACAGAGAGAGAGAGAGAGAGAGAGAGAGAGAGAGAGAGAGAGAGAGAGAGAGAGAGAGGCAAAACAGACCGGGTGACTACATTCATGGGCTTTAGGGAACACTTTTGTATTGTCGAATAATCTCTGGTCATAATTTTGTAGACTCTCCTCCACCGCTCAATCTGACAGTTTCTGTAATTCTTAAAGCACCCCCAGCACACAAGGATCATAGAGATAAAATGCTCTGATCTTCTCATGATTGGCATAACATTGAAGTCTTTATTAGACACTCTTTTAAATTTATCATATAGGGGGCTGCTATTTTTTTTATTTTGGCCACAAGACATAAACATGTAACAATCAGTTAAATCCTTCTGAGAAGGAATTTAGCCTTAATCCAGGCGACGATTTCCTGCCCTGGACTGAACTAATATTGGGCGTGCAGCTTCTTCAAGATATGGAAATAATGACAGTGGCTATTGATATTGCCTTTACTGGGGGTGGTGCTGGCAGTGCATCTCTCACAGTCTCTCATAAATGTAGAAAGCAGATTGCAATTAATCACCCCCCTCCACACAGCCTCAGATGAAGAGTCTCTGTCTTTATTTTAAACTTTGCAATTATGATGTCTTCCCTAGCCGTTAAAAAACAAACCCCAACCCATTTTTGCACAGCACAGCTCAGATTTTTGCACCAGGGTGGATCAGACCCAATTTTAAGGCCAGCTCATAGGGTGGAGTTCCCTCCTCCCCCAACTTTTCCTGTGCGAAAAGTGGAAGAGAGGAAACTTCGGGGCACAGAAAACGATCCTGTCCTGTATTGATACAAACGGTGCCTGACTGATGCCACACATGCAACCAGCGCTGGCGGGGCTGCTCCCTCCCCTTCAATGATTTTCCCTTTGTCAATTGCATCCATCACACGTGAGGGGCCATGTGAGCTAAAGACCCCTCTCAACCCCCCTCCTCCCCTTCCATCCCTGCACCAGCTCCCTCTCCTCCAGCGCCTGCTTTAAAACCACGTGAGCTCGTCCCCCCGTTTCCGGTTTGTGGGGGGCTGGCTGCTGAAAAGGGGGGCCGCTTGTGTGTTGGTGGCGCGAGCCTCAGCTGAGGTGCTGCTAGGGGCTCATTATCATGAGAAAGGGGCTGCGAGGGCAGATAGCCCACAGGAGCGACAGTCTACAGCAGTGTAAAGGGACACAGGGAAATGGGAGGGTTTGCCAAACTGTTAAACGGGTGTGTGTATGTGGGAGGGGGCTGGGTCTCACCCCCAGTAATGTGGTTCGTTTTAATGTGGTTAAGTATCAAGTGGTTAGCTAGGCCCCGGAGGACCTTGGCCTTACGTTGAAATCTACCTCAGTAATGTCTCAATGTGAAACTAGTGCGCTAGGATGGCAGGGAAATGATAATCTCTCTCTTGCTCTGGAGCAACCAGAGGACAAGTAATGTGGAGCATAACTTTGTTTTGTTGCACTCCGCCACCCAACCCAGAAAGGGTGGATCTGGGGAGAGGGCCCTGGAGCGGCTGGATTTCATTTGTGCTACTAGCAGTGGTTTTCATTTTCATCTCATGAAGTTAGTTTTAATCACAAGTAGCAAAGGTGGGATCTCTGCTTTTGCTGCACATGAGTCCCTATTGTTTGGCTTGTTGTGCGAATTTTGTATTACAGTTTGAAAAATAAAGGGGAAGGGATTAGAAGGGTAATTTGCACACTAAAGTGCCTGAAGTTAAACACCTAAATCCATAGATAAGTTTCCAAGGCTATGTGTAGACTAGAAAAAATAGGCTGCATTGAAAAAAGTGTTTGGAGAACATCCTTTAACTACTACAATTGAAACGCTAGCATAGATAGGGTTTAGCACCTGTAAAACTTGTTAGCTGTCCCTTAGTGCTTCCCTCTACAATCTATCAAGACCAGGGCTATCTAAAGCTGTTAAACCTTGTCTATACTAGTGTTTAAGCAGACTGGATCTATTTGTCTAGACTAGGCAGAGCTTGGATATTCCTTTCAGGCATTGCAGTGCCACAGATTATGAATATTATGAGAAGTGTAGGCAACATGCAGATTTAGTAGCTAAACCTGTCCTGGTGGGAGAACATCAGCTTTGCTCCATTCTGTCTCTAGCCCCTCTTGAGGTTTCATATTGCGGAGCTCTGGAGGACAGAACCAGAGTTGGGAAGCAGCTGCTGGAAGCTGTATGATCCTCTTGGGTGCAGGTTTATTTTGAATCACAAATCCCTACTGGCCGGGCCTCTTATATGAGGGAAGGGGGGCATTTTGTGCAGTCGTGTGTGTGTGTGTGTGTGTGTTTAAAATGCAGTGGAACGTCTTCTCTAGAAAAGGGGAAGCCAGAGAGCTGTGCAGAGCCCCTGGGCCTCCATGTGGTTCTTCCTCCTGCTTCATGCAGGTGTCCTGAGATTTGTAGATTCCAGGTTTAGGGAGGAAAGACCAGTTTCCATTTTGGTAGTAGGGGTCTTGCACCTACTGAGGGGATATTTGGGAAGAAACCCCTTGAGTCAACATTCAAAAAGTTTCCAAGTCCCTATGCAGAAAAACCCAAGGTGAGGGAAAGGATTGTTTAGCTTTATTTCATTTACCTCTCTATGGGCATTTCTAAGGTATCCAGTCTCCTGGGAGTGCCTCCATGTAAAAGATAAATCTATCTGTCTCATGTATTTGTTAATTTATGTATAAAGTCATTTATAAGACAGCCTAGCCTTGTTTATGCATGTAATATACTTCTCTCAACTGCAGCTGAACAAATGGTGTTCAACATGGCCCATCTTGCAGGATACAGATTGCTCCTTGTGCTAAATAAACAAGAGACAGTGACTTTGGAATACCATTTGATAATAGCTGGAGAATGCAATTTTTGGAAGGTTTGTGAGGCCGGTTACTTAGGGCTTGTTGTCTGGCATAGTGAGCTGTACTTGTTCTTTCTACTCTTGTGGGATTGATGCTGAACTTTGGGCACATTTCCTGGCTGAGTTAGTGGTTATTAAAATTCACTGCTCACTTTTGTTTAGTTTGTTGTTTACTTTGCTGAATTTTTAAAAACTTGTTAGAATGCAATTGAACACACAGATTCAACAGTATTTAGGCCTGAAAAATAAAGATGCATTAGAAAGATGCCTATTATGCTTCAGAATTATTAATTGACATTTTTATGATGAATAATTAATCATTTGAATAATTTTTGTATCTCTGATCTGAACACATATTTGCATATCTAATGTCTGATTTTTAAATGTGGTTTCTTTAGTTGCATTCTCCCAGGACAAAGACACAAAGTAAGTAACATCCTAATGTAGAACTTTTTTTCTTTGCAGTTGTGAAAGTCCATTTTTTTGAAATGTGTCTATCTCAGTAAGAAGCTGTCAACAAGTCACATATGTCTTACATATACCTACAGAAAAACATATGATCATTTGATATGAATACACTGAGGCCATACTTTCTTAAACACAGGATAAGGTTCTTAATAATATACACATTACTTAAAATTGCCTAATGTTGATAAGTTATTTGTCTGAGGAAACCATAAAGAAATCTATCAGGCAGTACAGTGTTGTTTGTTCTCGTTTAGATTGTTTATATGATCCTTAGGAACAAGGGCCAAGGTTATTTTAATTTGGGGAGTTTAAAATATCAAGAGTATTTGGTGTTGTTTTTTCTACGGAGTACACATAATATCCTTGATTTCTTACTATATTTTTACAGGCATAAATCATAATCCTCAAGAAACACCCCAACATAGAGTCAGCAGTGACATAAACAATGGTGTAAGCTGCATATCAGTTGTAAATTGGCGAGAAAACAGGTGCAAGTGACGATGTTGTGTAACTTGCACTGATTGGGCTTTCAGTTGGGAAGTAAAATGCATGCAGCTTGTCCTGGAAAGGAACAGAAAGGAGGAAAGTGCAGCAGGACAAACAATTTCCAGGAGGATGTAAAAGAGTAAGAGGACCAGAATGTGCCCATTCTCCCTTACACCACCACTTATTAACTATCACAATATCACTGTTGAATATGATCCAAGGATTTCCATGGGAATAGCTTCCATTTACACTGGGTCTGAATTTCTCATTGCTTAATGTGTTCAAGAAGGAAGAAAACATTTTGAGACTTTTTATTTATTGGTACATTTAACCGTACTGCTTAGATACAGGCATCTCAGAGAGATGAACATTTAAAGTATGGCCTGTTAGATTTCTTGTTGTAATTCTTAGAAACCAAGTTGATAGATGCCTTAGAAATACCTTAAATAGATAAAGTACTATTTATATTTTGTAGATTAAAGAATTTGCATTGAAATTGAAGTATTGGAATGTGATGCATGATAGTGTTTATAGTTGCTTAGGGTCATCTATATAAAGGAGATGTTACATCTGGAGTGTGAAATTAAAAAAAAAAAAGAAAAAGACCCGTTTAATATCTTTAATTTTTTCCTGTTGTGTAGTAAAACATACAACTGTCTAAGTAATAATTTTTATAGTGAAAGTATATTATGTAGACTATGGTAATCTTCCTAGTAATATCTGACAGACAGTTACTGTATAAAGAAACTGTGAAATGTAGTTCTCAGAACAGGCTGAAGTTATATTGAATGGGATGTTTAGCAGTTGCATATGCTCAGAGATAACTTTTTTTTTGAGGGGGGGTTGAATTTGTAACAGCGGAGTGGTAAACTTGAGCAAGACTTACAGCATTAAGGGGCAAGCTTTGAGTTCTGTGCCTGGGACTTCCATTTGCTTTGAATTCCGGAGTCACAGCTATTTGCAGTAAGATCATTCCTAAAGATTCAGACTTTCCCTTTTAGCATCTCAGAGCTAGAATGAGGTTTAAATAGTCACACTGGAGCTGAGGAAAGAGCTGAATTTAACAATAGAAAGTGAAACTCAAAGATAGAGCGAGCCCAATTTTCATGATCTCATTTTAGAAAGTAAGGACTTAGGCCCCTGTTCTGGGAGTGGCTGATAAGTGACCTCCACTCCCACAGTGTGAACTCTTCAGGGGTGGGACAACGTTCTACCCAGCCTGCTTACAATTCAGAGGCAACCCTCCTGGCCAAATGCTCTTTGTTTTGCCCTCCTCCATATGCTCAGCAAACTAACACTCTCCACTGTCTCCAAACACCACCACCACTGCTTTTTGCTGTCTGGAGAAGCAGGAGCAGAGGCAGTCAGAAGGAACTGTGGTGGCAGGCAGGGAACACATGCAGGGCCGTGTGCTTTCTGTGACACACTGGTCTGATACTCTGTGCCAGCATTCTTGGATTCTGCAGCACTTTGGTGGGGCAGCTTCATCTACACTAGAAAATGGAGGTTTTTGCTGAATTAAATATAAACCCAATATAGCTCCCATGCTATTTTTTAAAATGAAGTTCAATTTATATCATGTTGTTCCACATTTTCAGTAAGTCACAGACTTTTGTATTGACAGCACACAACTACAGTGTGGTCAGGAGGGAAGTTGGGAGTTTGACAGCTGGATAGGGGGAAGCTGGGCCTTTTGGCATGAAGGAAGATGGCAGAGGCAGTTTGGGACTATGAGATAATCACAGTAGCTGGATAATTCTAAAAAAAATTATCAGTAAAATTAACATTGTTGACTTTTAGATCACCATCCTTAGGTTTCAGAATCAACACCCCACTGAGATGAATAGTACCTCCCTGTGCTGTTGTTTTTTGTTTTCTGTGGTCTGAGGAGGACTCAGTTAATATTTTAAAGATTTTCTTTAAAATCATAAGGGCTAGAAAGACCCTTTAAAATGAATTCTGGGACACTGGAGCAGAGCAAGAGCATAAGCAAGAGCAAATTCCATGTCTACACAATTGTAGAAGATCCGAGGCTGTGACTAAAGCATGCTTCTGTGGCTGTGGGACTGAAGAAGCTCTAAAAACCTCCCTTTCCTGTTTTGAGCAACTTCCTTTGCTGAACCACAGGAGGCCATGTATTTTGGGGACTCCCGCTCTTGCCCCACCAGGAGTCCCCAGTGGCAGTAGGTGGTATTGCACCCTACAGAGCAGTCATACTATTACATAATGCCAGGTCTGGGGATTCAGACCTTCCTGGTCAATGGAAAGCTGAAATTTTGATCGAAATGAACAGTTGAAACATGACATTTTTCATACTGGTCAAAAAGCCATTTTTCTAAAAAAAATGTGATTAAAAAGTTTTGACCAACTCTCTTCTAACCTCATTATGACAAAGACAAGGAGAAGTTTAGGAAGATCCACATCCCAAAGAAAGCACTGTACCCTTCTCACTAGGGAAAACAGTGTTCTTAGCTCCAACTGCTACTTGAGCAGTTTTGATGGTCTAAGATGACCTCTAAACTGCAGATGTACCTTACCAATGGTGGACACATTTTCTTGATCAGAGTGCTGATCTAGTTCTCACGTCTTTTTTCCTTTGCTTCCCCTAATTGATCAACCATCATCTCAGGGCTGTCTCTTGACTGAGCCTCAGTCAGATGGCCCTTATCCTAGCCCAGGTCTCATTCAGATACTGGGTCATTAGAAATGTCCCAAAACAGGAAAGATTTTTCCGTGGAAATTTCCACTAATTTCTCCCTCTGCACCCCCAAAAGAAAATTCTCAGGAAATGTTCTGACCAGCTCTCTGGGTCATTTGTTCTACTTCCCGAGTCAGGCCTAAAGTTATTGATGTTTGTACAATCATGATTTTAACATACTAGTATTGCATCACTTAAAAACTGCTGCATGCAGCATCTAAACTATTTTCAAATGTTGGCATCTTTTTTACCTATATCGACGATCCTGCTTCAAATCATTGACAAGAATGTCAAAATGGCTTTGTCAGAACAACTGCTCTTCTTTTCTTTTACTCTTACAACTAGAAACCCTCTAAAATGAGAATTTTTATCATTGTAAAAAACAAAAATAATTCCATTGATGTCTCATTTGTTGTATTCCTCATTCCCTGTTCTGACCAGGTGGGAAACGTGAGTGAGAACAGGGTAAAAGAACATGTAATGTGTGCTGTACCTCCAGGAGGCTCAGCACAAGGGGAAAGGAGCACAGGTAGCTATACCTTCCTATTACCAGGCTGGTCAGGGGCCAAAATAGCCCCCAGCATAATTTGGGCAGCTCAGGGAGTTGCTTTATAGCAATTCTGGCTGAGCTGCCTATGAGCAGCGCCACAACCTAGAACTACCTAGTATTTCAATAGCACTCTGCACTATGATCCCACCTCAAACATGTCTCCTGCAACCTCAAGCCCCATCTCTGGCACATTCCCAATGCTTGGGGTTTGTGTAAGGCCAGTTACGGCTGACCTACACAGTGTCTGCACCAGGGGAATTCTCTCCTGATTGGCTAAAGGATTTTTACGTCCCATGTATGCTGTTGGGGAGGAAGAGTGTCATTGTTTGTTTCTTTAAATTGCCTTTTCATTTTACAATAGAGAGAGTGTAATAGATGCCCCCTGAAGCCACTGGAGCTGGGGAACCAGCCTGCCACTTTTCCCTGAACATGCTCAGATATTAGGGGGCAAGGAAGTGAGGAGACTGCAGACCACTGTATCCTTACCTCCTCAGAGATTACAACAATAGTCTGGGAAGATTGAGTGTGTGGGATGGGGCCTCTATGGTTCCAGCTGCTTATATGAATTTCCAACCTTTTGGGAGTTGGAGAACTGGGAGGTTCATATTAAAATGCCTTGTCCATCCCCCACTTTCTGTAGGCCTGGCATCTTCTCAGAATTAACTCATTTTGTTTAAATGTCGGCAGTTATGCCACAGAATTGGTCCATCCAGGTGAGCTATCAAACACATTTGTCATGTGGCCTAGGGAAACTTCATTGTCATGATCAAATACTGCAAACCTGAAACATTCAAAAATCATGAGGTTGTTTAAAAATCACCAGATGAAATAATTGGGTTCTTATTATTTGTTTCCCAGTGTTTTGAGACTTTGGGGTGCACTTAGATCATGTTTTCTAGCTTTTTTTTCTGAAACTATGAGGATTAGAAACATGCTATTTTAAAAAAAATTGAAAGATGAGATTCTCGTGTAATCCCACGACTCCAGGAGCTGGGGCTTTAAGAAGAACATCAAGGATCACAGGAGATAATAGCTGCACTCCTGATGCCATTTTTGGAAGGTCACCAGTGGACAATGAGAGGTTGATCACTGCTGCAATTTATGGGATAGCATTTAGGAGATAAAAAACAAGATCAGAGAGAATATGCTTGAGGAACGAGGTTCTATCATCCTCTGAAAGGATTGTATCTGAGAGAGTGTCGAAGAGATTGGGGGAATGTGCTTAGAGTTGGGGAGGAGGGTGTGGCAAGTGAGGTGGTGCATGTGAGAGAGATATGTTGGTGAAGACAGTATCTGTTTGGACACAGAGATCCCTTGCACTTGGAGGTGAAGAGAGAGGTATGTAAAGTAGATATTGAAGACACCACAAATGTATTCTAATTGTCAGATGTTTCTATAAAATCAGTTGTTACTGAATCACCATTGAAGTTACTGAGCATTTAAATAGGCAGAGAGTGAGAAAAGCTAAGTCTAATTATATGTTTCATGCTATTTACAGTGGTTTCCAGGGGATTTTCTTTATTAAAAGTGCAATGCATCAAAAAGAATAAATCATACAATTTTGTTATTTACACATCAGTTTCTTCTCTCTACAGCTGACTGACTTATTCTTCATTTTACTTCCTCTTTCCCACCCACCCAGAACTTTGATACTTCTGATAATTATATTCAACTATCTATAGAGTATTTTATTCTCCTTAGCTGATAAACAACTAGATCAGAAGAAAAACATAGCACTGACAGGAAAAAAAAGTCTTAACCACTCCCCCACCCCCAATATATTGGGAGCTGTTTAACATAGTTGTTTAATAAGAATAGAAAGAGTACTTTGTAATTCTTTCCCACCTCTCTTTGAAGTGTTCAGATTAGTAATAAAAAATATGACAGCATATATTTTCTTCATATTTTTTGCCAGCTGAAAGTATAATGTAAGCAGATGGAGTTCCGACACTGCTTAGAACAGAGTCTACCTACACTGTAGGAATTGTACAATTCCCCACTTCTTGAGGCTGAGCTTTATTTGTAACTTACACAGTAATGCCCCAAAAACATTTTGCCTAAACATTCTCCCCAAGCTTCACTGTGCCTAGGGTTTCCTCTGCAGGACATCTCTGTTCCCTTTCTCTCTGCCAAAAAGGGACTCCAACCTCTTTTATATTCTGTTTTGCCAGTAGAATCCATCTGCAATTCCCACTGCACCTTCATGTAGATTTCAAGCACATAACAGGGTGATTCATAAGAGGAATCTACATCCCACTGCAGGACCTAGAGTCATCCTGTTGTATGTACCTCTGGCTCAGACCCCATCTCTTCATGTTGTGCTCTTTAAAAATGGTCAACAGCTTGTTTATCTTAAAAATATAAAATCTTCTTGCTGATTTGTTTTTATCCCCTTCACATTCTTGGGTGCATTTAGACCCAATTTGCCCCTTTCTCACTCCAGATTATTTAGCACTTGATTTTCACATTTACAGTGCTCTGTGTCAATCCAAAATAACCAAACAGACAGCTAATATTTACTCCATTGTGCCATTTACAAGAGTTGGAACCTAGCTCTATCTATATTACTCATATGAGCAAGCGTTGCTGGATCAGGCCCATTCTTTATTAATTTTGACTTCAAGGCTTCAATTTGGAGGTTGCGGAAGAAGGAACATCTTCGGCTAAATATATCCCTGCCTAACTGTTGCAGTCAGTGGAACTGGACAACAGATAAATTGGAACTCACTGTTTCCTGTGACAATTAAAATATTACATGTGAGAGGGTGTAGGAGGAAAAAGGAATGAGAATGAGAGGGTTTCTCCCACTAATGGTTACGTATGATCTTCCTGATCAATACAGGCACAGTGTGTTCATGTGCTCAGCAAGCTTTACCGGTGTCTTTAGCTTTGACTTGCAAAAACCCTGCCATTCCAGCATAGGCCTCTTTCCTGAGCAGACGCTGTCAGTCGTGCCAAATTGTATGATTGTTTTGTGATATGGATAAATGTGTACTAGGGACTACATTAAGGACACTAAACTCAATTTCCTTAAGACTTGAGCCAGCTTTTAATATCGCAGCTGTCCAGAGGTGAGAGGTTAATGAGGACATAAGGAATTCCTGGATGGGAAAGGGACACTTGGCCCAACAAGCCTGTCCCCCTTCAAGTTTATTACAACACACCTCCCCGTATTGTCAATATATCCTCCAACCCTGTCTGCCTATGTAAACATGTCTAGCTGTCTCTTAAATTCATTAAATACTTTGTTTCACTCAGTGGTTTTATTTGACATAATGCCTACTATGCTCTGAATCAGATAGCTCTGCATGAATTTACTCTTTATTCTTAGAGTCCTAATTTTGAATCTTATAGCCTGATTTTTTTAAACTCACCAGTGTCAGTATTTTTGTCTACAGTGTATTTGATGCTACGGCTTCAGCCTTCATCCTAATTATGACATCTTAATATCGAAGAGATTAAGCTCAACCTTCACTTATATCAAATAGCTGTAAAATTTGGAAACATGATGATTGGCTGAGGTCTTGCCTCTCCCTGGGGCAAAAAAATTCTTCCCATGAAAATGTAATCAACATTTAAGAGTACTGGAGGTGATCTGTCATATTACTTGTGCAGTGACAATATCTGTTCTTTTGATTTGCATGGGGCTCCCTCTGAAATGTTCATATGACACTGTATTTATACTGCAGTGATATCGACTCAAAATGGTGATGTTTGGCAGAGGAAACAATGTATTTTGAAGGTGAAATAAAACATTTAGAATCCAGATTGTCATATTGTAAAGGCCTCCTAAAATCTAGAAATGCTTTTGAAAGCTGATTGAAGGGGGTGAGGGGAGAATAAGTCTTTTATCTCCTCTGATTTATACCAGTGTAAATCAAGAGTAACTCCAATAGAGTTGTATTGATTTACAACTGGTATTAGAAATGGGCTTATAGTTTATGAAAATGGACTATATCGCTTTACATTTTCTGCTAGGAAACGGGAGAGGTAATTAGCATACAGATGCCTCCCTCAAACTTTAAAAAAACAAAACAAAAAGACTTTTCTGCCTCACAACCCAAAGAGCAAAGTTAGGGGGTCAAACAGATAGTATAGTGATGAGCACAGTATAGAAACACCGGAGGGTGAGGGATAAAACCCCCCACAAGCCACAAATAAACATGGAACATTGAGATTCTTTAAAACCAACAATTAAAGTAACAGTGAGAAGTGAGCCTGAACTGAAGAAGGCAAAAAGAAGTAGATTGAAACTGTGTGAAAAGGAGGAAAGGTTTCAAGTTTCCAGTGGCCAAACGTGTGTTGAAATCCCAGGAAAACAATATGCTTATAATTGTGCCTGAAGCCTGGCCATACCCACTTGTATAGGAGAGATGCTCATTCCTGTAGTGAGTAAGAGAGATTTTAATTTTAGAAAAAGAGAGTCACTGTTAATGTGAATTCCTTACAGGAAGATATTCTGCATCCAAATAGGAAACAGGGAGGCCTTATTCAGTAACTAAGGCCAGGCTTAAACCCCAAAGTTAAGTGGATTCAGCTATGAAAAATCCAGACCCTTGCCTGACATAGTTAAGCCAACCTAACTTCCAGGGTAGATAGTGCTAGGCAGACAGAAGATTTCTTCCATCAACTAGCTACTGCATCTAGGGAAAGTGAATTAACTATGCCAATATAGTGAGTGGCTACACTGAAGGGCTGCAATGGTGGAGGTGTGCTGCTGTAAGGTTTCATGTGTAGTATAGCCCTAAAGTGATGGAGTAGGATGTGAGAGAATTTGTCATACACCCAAGAAAAGAAAAAATCAGTTAGCTAGTACCAAACAGGTGGGAAAACACAGTTTGGACAGAGTGGGAAAGTCATGGGTGTGCACTGAGCTCAGATGGCAAGACCCAGTTTGTAGTATCTGTCTACTAAGAGGCATAGCAAATTTCCAGCTCAGATCAAGGATTTGCAGCTAGCAAGAGGAAAAACAAGCAAAATCCACCAAAAGAAGTGATTTAACCTTTGTTTTTTCAATCCACCTTTGCTAGAGAACTTGTGATCCAAAGATGAATTGGAAATGCCCCTTCTGGATTCGGCAGGATTGTTCTAACACTGGGCTCATGGGAGTAGGAGATGTAAAAGACATTTTTTGTGGCATTTGTTGAATTGAAAACACCTATAGTTTAAATCCTTGCATTCCTAGTCTAAAGGCAATGTTTTTGTGCAACTGGGAAAAATGAAATAAAGTTAAGTAGGTGTAGTGATTACCACAGTATCGGAACACTTGACTTTGTGAGATTTCTTGTTTTAATATAAGGGTATGTCTACACTACAAGAGTAGTTCGATTGAACTTAGGTCGAATTTGTGGATTCGACCTTATGAAGTTGAATTTGTGTATCCACACTAAGGACACTAATTCGACTTTGTGAGTCCACACTAACGGGGCAAGCGTCGACATTGGAAGCGGTGCATTCTGGGCAGCTATCCCACAGTTTTGCAGTCCCCGCTTCCCATTGGAATGCTGGGTAGAGCCCCCAATGCCTGCTGGGGGAAAAATGTGTTGAGGGTGGTTATGGGTAACTGTCGTCATTCAACCATCACTCCCGCCCTTCAGGATGCGTAAGGGCACTTTCCTTGAACTGTGTGACTTGCTGTCCCCTGCCCTGAAGCACCAAGACACCCGGTTGCGAGCAGCCCTGAGTGTGCAGAAGCGAGTGGCCATAGCCCTCTGGAAACTTGCAACGCCAGACAGCTACCAGTCAGTAGTGAACCACTTTGGCGTGGGCAAATCTACCATGGGGGTTGCTGTGATGCAAGTAGCCCACGCAATCGTTGACCTACTGCTCTCAAAGGTAGTGACCCTGGGAAACATCCAGGTCGTCATAGATGGCTTCGCCGCGATGGGATTCCCAAACTGCGGTGGGGCTATAGATGGGACTCACATCCCTATCCTGGGACCGGCCCACCAGGCCAGCCAGTATATTAACTGAAAGGGCTACTTTTCAATGGTGCTGCAAGCACTGGTGGACCATAGGGGACGTTTTACCAACATCTACGTCAGGTGGCCGGGCAAGGTTCATGACGCGCGTGTTTTCAGGAACTCTTGTCTGTTTAGACACCTGCAGGAAGGTAGTTTCTTCCCGGACCACAAAATAACTGTTGGGGATGTGGAGATGCCTACAGTGATCCTCGGGGACCCAGCCTACCCGCTAATGCCCTGGCTCATGAAGCCCTATACAGGCGCCTTGGACAGTGACAAGGAGCTCTTCAACTACCGGCTGGGCAAGTGCAGAATGGTGGTGGAGTGTGCTTTCGGACTCTCAAGGGGAGATGGAGGAGCTTACTGACTCGCTCGGATCTCAGCGAAACCAATATCCCCATTGTTATTGCAGCTTGCTGTGTGCTCCACAATCTCTGTGAGAGCAAGGGGGAGACCTTTATGGCGGGATGGGAGGTTGAGGCAAATCGCCTGGCTGCTGATTACGCTCAGCCAGACACCCGTGCGATTAGAAGAGCCCAGTGGGAAGCGCTGTGCCTCCGGGAGGCTTTGAAAGCTAGGTTCCTCAGAGAGCAGGGTAACCTATGACTGTCCAGTCTCTTTACAGAGAAGCTGAACCTGCCCCTTCAGTTACTATTGACTTTTTTCAGCGGTTACATACCCCGTTCACCAGGTTTCCCCCCTTCCAACAGACGTTTAAAAATAAAGTTATTGGAACATTGTTAATTAACAAAGTTTTCTTTACTAACGAATTCGCGTTAAAGGGTTCAAACAGGGACACAGACTGTGGTGGGTGCGGTGTGCAGTGATGTACAGACCGCTTCTACACTTGAGAAATGACAGGCTCCTGCTCCTACAGCAGTCTCTGGGGGGGAGGACGGTTACAGGAGGGTGTGCAGGAAGGGGTGGGTTTGCAGGAAGGGGTGAGGGGTGTGTGGCAAGGGTGAGTAGGTGTAGGGGGATGATGGCTCTGGCTGGGGCTCAGGGCATCGGAGAGGCTCATGGCTAGGGTGGAAGGGCATGGTAAGGGCAGCCTGCCTTGCCATTTGTGGATGCCAGGTGCTCGGACCCTGGGGTAGCATACACCTCCCAGACTGACCTGGGGCAGCAGACACCTCCCAGAGTGACCCGGGTGCCTAGTGATTGCACTCTGTTTGTGACCTGCTGTTGATCCTGCCCCCATGTCTGTACCCTGCTAATGGTGGCTGTCCTATGCAATTAACAAACCCTTCCCCCTCCCTTCACACAAAGTCTTCTGCAAAGAAACATGACGGAAACAGTAATTAACAGCAAACTATTTTTAATACTCAACTACACAGTTGGGGGATGAAACTGGGATTTGGGATTGGGTGAGCCAGGAAGGGAAGCAATTCTCATACTTTAGGGAATGAGAGCTGTTTGGTACATGAGTGCTCTGCTGGGGTGGAGTGACAGTTTTCACGGCCCCTAGCACCCCTCCTTCTTGTTATTTTGGGTGAGGGGGGGACAGGACTTTGTGGCGGGGGAGGGCGGTTGTAGATACAGTGCAGGGGGGCTCTCTCCTCCTGCCTGTGGTCCTGCAGAACATCCACAAGGCGCCGGAGCGTGTCCGTTTGCTCCCTCATTAGGCCAAGCAGCGTTTGAGTCGCCTGCTGGTCTTCCTGCCGCCACCTGTCCTCCCGTTCGCTGTGTGAGCACTGCTGCTGAGAGAGGGTCTCCCTCCACTGGCTCTGCTGGGCTGCCTCGGCTCTGGAGCAGGCCATCAGTTCAGCGAACATCTCGTCCCGAGTCTTTTTCTTTCGCCGCCTAATCTGCGCCAGCCTCTGTGAGGGGGATGCCGGGGCAGGTCGGGAAACAGCCGCAGCTGTGTGATGGGAAAAAGAAAGTGATTTCCTTGCAAAGATACATTTTTGCGAACACTGAACACAGTCTATTCTGTTTCTGTGAACAAGACCATACACGGCACCTATCTCATGCGCTCTCAGGACAAGTTCGAATTTTCGGCATTCGCTTTCATTGCCTGGGGTCTTGCACTGGAGATCAGACAAGCGGGGCAGGACAGCAGAATCCGTGTAGCAGCCAGGCCTGGTAAGCCGTAAACTTTAGGCTGCTTAAAAGTTAATGTATAGCAGTGCCCTCCTGCTGCAGGCAATCTGGAAAGCATAAACTCTGACCCTGTTCCACCCCCTCGCGGCTGTCCCCGGGAAAGATCCCTGTATGCTTCCCCTCTGCAGCCTCCACCACGTGGCTGTTAAATGACACTTATTGTTATGCAAAGGAAAAGTGAAGCATTCCCAATAGTAACATTACACTAATTCCCCTAATTAGATGCAGCAGTCGCCGAGCGAGATCACCCTGAGGCGGGTCACTAAGAGAGACAGAGAGCGCATGCTGCGTGAAACCCTGCACAGACCAGGGCCCTATGCTGCCATGCTCGTCGAGGCAATGCTCCCACTGTACGTGAGGATAGCCTGGCGCGGAAGAGTGTGCTTCCACGGAGCACCCAATAAGGCACCTCTCCCCAGGAACCTCCTGCGGAGGCTTTTCGAGTACCTCTACGAGAGCTTCGTGGAACTCTCCCAAGAGGATTTCTGTTCTATCCCCATATGCAGTGACCTTCTTTTCATATAGTTTTTATTCCTGTTTTTTAAAAAATAAATGTTTACATGTTTATAGCACTTACCGACTGATCCTTCCCCTGATTCAGAGTCCGGGTTAACGGCCGGGGAGGGTTGGTAGGGGATCTCTGTGAGGCTGATGAAGAGATCCTGGCTGTCGGGGAAAGCAGTATTGTAAGCGCTGTCGCCTGCCTCGTCCTCCACAAACCCTTCCTCATCTTCCCCATCCACGAACATCGCCGAGGAACTGCCCCTTGACAATATCCCATCCTCAGAGTCCACGGTCACTGGTGGGGCAGTGGTGGCAGACGCACCGAGAATGGCATGCAGTGCCTCGTAGAAGCGGCATGTCTGGGGCTGGGCTCCGGAGCATCCGTTTGCCGCTTTGATTTTTTGATAGCCTTGTCTCAGGTCCTTGATTTTCATGCGGCACTGCGTTGCATCTCGGCTGTATCCTCTGAGTGCCATGGCTTTGGAGACCTTCTCGTAGGTCTTTGCATTCTGTTTTTTGGAGCACAGCTCCGAAAGCACAGACTCATCGCCCCGCACAGCGATCAGATCCAAGACTTCCCAGTCAGTCCACGCTGGGGCCCTCTTTCTACTCTGAGATTGCATGGACCCCTCTCCCGGAGAGCTCTGCATCGCTGCCAGTGCTGCTGAGCTCGCCCCGATGTCCAACTAGGAATTGAGATTCAAACTGGCCAGACAGGAAAAGGAATTCAAATTTTCCCGGGGCTTTTCCTGTGTGGCTGATCAGAACATCTGAGCTCAGACTGCTTCCAGAGCGTCAACACAGTGGTGCACTGTGGGATAGCTCCCGGAGCTACTAAGGTCGATTTCCGTCCACACATAGGCTAACTCGACATAGCCATGTCGAATTTAGCGCTACTCCCCTCGTCGGGGTGGAGTACTGAATTCGAACTAAAGAGCCCTCTAGGTCGAACTAATTAGTGTCCTGGTGTGGACGGTTGCACGGTTAAATCGAATTAACGCTGCTAAATTCGACATAAACTCCTAGTGTAGACCAGGCCTAAGGGAATTATTGATAAAAGGTGCATAATAGCAATGGACTTCTTTGGTCTAGGTACAAAACAATGCTTATGGGACTAAATTCTTCTTGTGTTTAAGCTCCTAAATCAATTAGGTATTGCAACGGTGAGCTCAGCAATGCCTAAACATCTTTAACAATCTGGGCCTTTTTTGAAAATTTTACATGTGGGCTAACAAGCTCTTTGTACTGATAGAGCTGAGCTGTGGAATCTCATTCCAAACTTGAATCTAGAGCTGAGACTTTCACGATTTCTGTTTGTATTAAGCTGTTTTGGACAGATTGGTATGTATCATGGCAGAAAGTGATTGATAGAGGTTCAAAACTACGTGGTACTTGGATTAAAAGGAAAAATGATTAGCATGTTTCTCTGACCACTAGAGTAGTTACAACAGTATATAGTAACTATCTCTGGGATAAAATATACTGGGGAGTTCACTTGGCCTAAGTTATGCCTACTTGGATGTAAGAAAAATGAAGGATCTTTTAAGGTCAGGAAAAGCTATGCAGCTCAATGTGCTGGTTCTTGCATACTTATCTGAATCACACCTTCTCAGACTTTCATTATAATCTTGATGCAGCTTTTGTTTCATATATCTGATTTGGTCCATAACTTTTTCAAATGGCGGGGGGGCGGGGAGGATTGCAGAATTTTAGGGCCACTTTGTTTTTTTAGTTCTTTCAATCTTCTGTACCAGTCCAGTTAAAGGAAAGATTTCTCCTCTTCTTTCTGGTTTCGGTGGTAGCCGTGTTAGTCTCTATCAGCAAAAATAACGGGGAGTCCTTGTGGCACCTTAGAGACTAACAAATTTATTTGGGCATAAGCTTTCGTGGGCTAAATCCATGCATCTGATGAAGTGGGTTTTAGCCCACGAAAGCTTATGCCTAAATACATTTGTTAGTCTCTAAGGTGCCACAAGGGCTCCTGCTCTCTTTTCCGTTGCTTCTCTTCCACTTTTTTCCCTTGGTTGGTTTCTCATACCTCCCTTGCCTCCCCTTCTTGCTCTTCTGTGTTGGTATCTGTGTCTTGGTCTTGGCCCTTTTTACAACAATCCTCCCTTTTGCCCCTTATCTCAGCATCGCTCCCCCTCTGTTTCAGTCTCCCTTACTGACAGCTGCTGAGGAAAATATTTACTTTCCTTGATCAGGTCAAGGCTGCAGCACGGCAGCATGTTCCTGGCGATGCTGGTGGTACATTTTGACAGTGATTTGGATCTTTAGTGGTATTAAACAGTTGTTGCTAGCACCCTTGTAATTTTGATGTCCTCAACAAATTTTGATATCTTACCTTTGATATTGCAATGTTACTCCTTTACATAGATTAGAAACAAGCCCCTATCCTGACCAAAGCAGTATCCTGCATCGACTGGTTATCTCTGAGTCATTCAGTGATTGCTGTTTTGAGTTCATTAAACTTTGTTATCCTTTATGCAATGAGTCTGTACCTTGCTGGTAATCTCCAATGTAGGATCTTATCAAATGCTTTTTTGAAAGTCTAAGCATATTGTACATCATCTATAACATTTTCCTTGTCTACCTTGGCAGGGATATCTTTGAAGAATTCCAACAAATTACTTGAGCAAGACTTCCTGCTCATAAATCCACACTGGTTGATTCTACTCAAATTAGGCTTTTCAGTGTGTTTCCTCATTAAATCCTGTAAAACTGTTCTCAGCATTTTCTTCATATCTGTGAATTATGCTATAATCATTTGTTTATATTCTACTCTTTTAAAAATGTATCTATTATTTATTTATATATATGTGTAGAAAGAGAGAGAGAGAGCCAGGCTTTTTAAATATTAGAGTATATTCCAACTTCCACACTGGAGACATTAGAAATAGACAATGCAATAGAAGATGCAAAGGACCTTTCTAGAGACAGATCCTTAGCTGGAGTAAATTGGTGTAGCTTTACTGATTTCAATGGAGCTACATGAATGTATATAAGTTGAGGATCTGACCCCTCCGGTGCTGTGTTTGCCATATTCTAGTCCCAAGTAATCAGAACTGTCATCAGAGACCATCTAAAATATTTGTGAAGATATTACTAATGTCTATCCTCATTTCCTATCAGAAATTTCAAACTTGTGTTTTTACTCCTTGGTAGCTTTGAATCTGAAGTTATTTCCTTTCCAAGTTTCTGCCCACACACCAGCACAACCGTTTGCAGGGAGATTGTTGTGTCATACAGACAGACCAGGCAATTGCCTAGTGTAACAAATGTTCAGTGGATATTAACTTTATGCCTAAGTTTAAGGCTGGACAGAGAGAATGGATATTTTCTAGTTTGATAAGTAATGAAAATTCTGATTTGAGCTGGTTGGAAAATGGGTACCTGCCCCATGGTAAATTTTGACTCTTTGGCAAAAAAAAAATCTGTCCTGAACCCCTCTGACCTCTCCCTTTCCTCCCCCCCCCCAAAAAAAAGTTAGGCCAAAATATATAGATTTGGAAATGCTGGAGTGCCTCATAGTAATTGCAGTTTGGGTGTCTTATTGACCCCTTCCCCCTCCCCCATCCTCCTCTATGGGCTGGGCTCCCAAAATCTCCCATTATGTACTACAGTCTTCCCTTTTGCTGAACCACCTTGATGCATCATGGGCAATATAGTCTAGCTTGAGAACCTGGCCTGTAAAGAAGAACTAGGGCATGAAGCAGCTGCATGAGGTACTGTCATGAAAATTCCAAATCAAACATTTCAGCAGAAAACTGAAAACTTTTAGTTTTTCAGGTTTTCAACAAAAGGTCAGAATTTTCCATGGGAAGCAGACGTAAAAGACACTTTCCCACCAAACTGTCCAATCAAGCCCAGCAATGATACTTTTGCAAGCTCTGCTCACTCATGATTCCATAATGAGATACCATTCACAATAGATAGTGCACGTCTTGATACAGGATTCAGGATTGAATGAGATCATCCCACTTTTTAATTTTGTTGACATTTAAACTGTCATAATTGGGCTCAGAGCTGACACCCCTTAAATGAGGTTTGTTTTACACATCTCACAGAGTTATTATTTCAGGCTGACGGAAGACTCACATAGAGTGAGTGCTGCTTTTTAACCTTCAAAATGTGATCTGAGGGTATCTTCACAACCAAAATAGCTAGAGAAAAACAGTCTGGAACAGGAGATGGCAGCCTCCAGAAAAAAGTGTCAGTTCAGTAAGCCACTGTGAGCCACCTCATTCAACCCTCAACCCTTTCTAGTGCAGCCAGGTCGCTGCAGATTTCCCTCATATAACTTCATATAATTTAATCTTGATCTTCAACATCCCTGCTATCCCAGGGCAGGGCTTCTCTTGGCCAGAGATTCTAAAATATTTCCAGTTGTGAAAGGTTTTGTGATGTGCATAAATAAAGACTAGGTTGAAATGATCATATTTAGTTCTTGCCCATATGTTAAAAAGAGGATTGGATTTCAGGTGTTCAGATGTAAAGGCTAATCCACCAAGGCACTGAGCCACTTGCAGTAACCACAGATGTGTCCGATGATGGTAATAATAATGCTTGGAGTCTGTAGCATCCAAACATCGCAAAGCACTGTATCAGCATTAATGAATTCAGACTGACAATGTCCCTGTCAGGTGGGTATTATTATCTCAGCTTTACAAAAGAGGAAAAGTGAAGCTCAGAGAGGTTAAGTGAATTGCTCCAGGTCACTTAGCACATCAGTGTCCAAGATGAGAACAGAACCCCAATCTCATCACTCCCAGTTATAGGGGTTAGCTACCAGGCTATACTTGTCTCCTTTTGTAGACTGATTTACCTATCCTTTGCCGTGTCAGGAACTATAATGAGAAATCATGCCTGTGAAAGATAAGGGCCTGGTTTTTCATTCTTTTTGCATGTGTAACTTCTGCTGAAATCAATTGCATGGGAAAAAGCTGCTGGATCAGAATAGCCATAAAACAATTCTGTTCTCCCCTGATTCACTTTCATCGGATCGTATTATTTGTTAGTGGGCCAATTTTTTTGTCTGCCATGAAAATTCCATTAATTTTAGTGGAAATATTCTCTTAGACTCAATATTCAGAATTTCTTTGTATTTTTATAACGACCTTTTTGACTTGAATCTGTTTCCTTTGTAGGTATCCCTTTCCTTTTCTTTACTAGAATATTTTCTAATTGATTTATCTCTTAACCATATGCAGATTTGTATCACTCAATAGTAGTTGCTCCCCAATACCATCTTTAAAAAATAAAACTATTACACATAGCTTATTTCCAAGTACTAGGTCCTGTGTAATCCTGTTGGCTCCTCAGTAAACTAAGAGCACTCCTCTGGAAACCCGTCCTTCTAGCTTCTATGTAGTTGTTATCCCAACCAATATCTGTGTAATTCAATTAATCCATTAGCAAATTCTGGCCTTTCTTATCAGCAGTTTTGTTGTTTTGATCTACCCTAAGTTCTCTGCAAGTCTAAAGCAACATAAAAAATCACCCAATCACTTTTACTTTTCTTAAATCCTATCCAAGCAGTATTTGCCATCTTACCCAAAATACTTGGTGTCAGATTTTGTGGCCTTTAGTTGAGCAAAACTCCCATTGAAGGTAGTTGGAGTTCAATCACACTATTCTTTGTTTCTGAATATGGCTGTCCCTCTTACTTTGTTCATGGCTTGAGTAATCACTTTACACATAGGTATTTCAAATTGCTATTCTCTTTCTTGATTTTTCCCTCTATCTCCATCTAATGAATATTAGAGATAGGGCAGGAGCCAACTCTCTGGTCCAAACACACCTGAACTTTGGAGAAGTTTGAATAGTTTCTAAACTTCAGGACTCAGGGCAGGTCTACATTATTGGCTAAGTTGATCTAACTTATGTCTAATTTATGTGTGCAAAAGCCTGCCCCCCCCTCCGAGCGATATAAGTTTCATGATGTTCACACTGGCGCTATATTGACAGGAGACGCTCTTCCCCCGACATAGCTTACCCTTCTTGACGAGGTGGAGTAATTACGCTGGTGGGAGAGCGTTCTCCCATCGGCATAGTGAGTCCTCACCAGACATGCTACAGCTGTGCTGATGAACTGCTATAGTGTAGAATTGCCCTAAGGCCCATATTTAACTAACAAATGAAAGCCATGTAGTTTCCCATATTCGTGTCTAATCTTTTTGCTTCATTCAATTCAATTGTCATCTAATTATTCCTACTATATTTTGGAAAAAGCTGTTCACATCCTGTGTGCCAACAGAGAGCTAGGTTGTGTCTCTGTGACCCAGCCCATTGTAAGGGGCGGCATGTAGCTGGATCTTTGTGGGGAAAGGGCTGTGTATCAGGGACCCACAATACCCTCGTTCTTCTCACTTCTGGTTCCCTGGGGGAAATATACAAGAAGCAAAATTACTGTGTTCGCTGAGGTGGAACTAATGAGGGATGGCTCACTCCCCAACCACATACTCTATAGCAGGAGTAGATGGGTGCTGCTTATACTTGGACCCAGTGATGTGTAGACTATGTAGAAGTGAAGTGGAAGAGGTTCTTACTCCCTTGCACACATGTATAGGCCAAGTCACAATCTACCTTTATGGCTTCCATCAGTTTTTTACTTTTTAAAAGTTTATAATTTTCTAAAGAAAATGCATTGTTGAAATAAAGGAGAAGGTGGGA
Source organism: Mauremys reevesii (assembly GCF_016161935.1). Taxonomy (NCBI): domain Eukaryota; kingdom Metazoa; phylum Chordata; order Testudines; family Geoemydidae; genus Mauremys; species Mauremys reevesii. The sequence goes on along the minus strand of NC_052633.1, from coordinate 54,537,909 downwards.
TATAAAGCCAAGGTTGGATAATAATGAATTGAATTGATCATCTGAGTTATTCTCAGTACTTCACAAACATTAATTGATTAAGCTTCACAACAACAGCCCAGTGAGATTGGTATCATAGGTGCATCTCCTCTGGCTGTTATGTGGCCATTTCTATTTCTCAAAATCATTTTGTTCATATGTATTCTGGATGAGTGCACTGAAATGGTGCCTGCCTAGTAGAGATGAGTCTGCATATATTTAAGGTGTGAATTTTGTATAATGAGCACTCTCATGGAAAAAGTGTTGTGGTTTTTTTTAATTCAGCTTAGTTCCTGCATAAAAAAAGTGTATATAGTGAAACAAAGGGGCTGCTATAGATATGTATTTATATATAGTGCATACCTTATATTCTGTTACTGAATCAGACCTAAAGTCTCCTCTCTCTTTTGTTACTAAAAATGACAGTGCACTTTACAGGAGATGAATTTTTCTTATTTTGTAATATAATTGTTATAAAAAACTAACTTTATAATTGTAATTGCAGCTGTTGTAAGTTTGAAGTGCAAATTAGTTTCTGATTTTTATTAACAACAAATTGTGAAAGGTTTTTTTCTTTGAGTTTCCATCATTAAGGAAAATCCACTTTACTTTTAGTATATATTTTAAGTTTTGACTCTTAAAGAGTGCTTGTCTCCTTTTATTTCCACCATGCCACTGTAAACAAGATGTTGTTTATTACTAGAAACATTATATGTAAGTCCCAAGAATATGTTAAATATGATTGAAGTTTTGGCAGACTTTGAGCAACTGAAGTTTCCAGAAATTTTGCTATGTTTAAAAACCAAAACCATGCTTTAAGGAAAGATTTCTTTTTCCAAATGTGTGGTTGCCCAAACCTTTTACATTTTCAAGTCAGATTCCCCTGCCAAATAACACACACTGTACCTTAACTACAATATAAAAGCATAGACTCTGTGTTTAAAAAAACATTGCAGGAGCAACTACGATCATATTTCTTAAATTTATTCTATTCATATGCACAAATGTGCATTTTATAGTAAGTTTTCGATTGCACTGGTCACTTACACTAGTAGAAAATGACATGTACAGACACAAGGTTGGCATAGTGTAACAAACCAAACTGGTAAAGTACAGGAATCCTGAGCCAGACCAAAATATGAGGTCAAGGAAGTTGCTCTTATAATAATAGTGGTTATCTGTTTAATGTGTGATCTGGCAGTGACATGTTGTTGACCATAAGCAATTATGCATGTTTCTAAACTGGCTGTATATAAGCCCAAAGTAACTGTAGGCAAGACAAGCTGTGAGAACTGGGCACTCAGTACACTTTTATTGTTCTTTTTACTTGATTTCATCAATTAAAATGTACAATTTAATAGTGGCTACAAATTCTACTGAATTTTTAAAAAATCCTTATTTAATTCGTTATATCAGTTATCATACACATTACAAACTGTAGCAGAGACCACCCTTATGAAGCAAACTTCTGTCTTACCTGGCAAATACCGAGTGCCATTCAGATCCACTTTGTTAAGCACCTGATTTTAGTAGCTGTTTTGAGTGTTTTTAAAAGGTATCTTTCACTGTATTATGATGTTCATTTCAATGGCCAGGAATGATGCCCATGTTCTATAAACTGTAGTATGTTTATCTTGAAGATAGTATGCAAAATTCTGGGCTGTGTGTATGTATGCATGCATGTATGGACATGTTTAGTTTTCAGTAAAGATCTGCCAGTACATTGGAAAACAGAATTTGACCTGGTTTAGGCAGAAGGGGAAATCCTTGCAATACAGAGAGAAGTGTAATCTGACTACAGAGTTGGGATCCAGGAACTCCTACATTCTAATCTCAGCCCTGACACTGATTTCTTCTATGACCTTAGTAAACTCACTGAGTTCGGAATCTTTCCATTGAGCTTCAATGGGCTTAGATCAGGCCCTTAGAGTCACTGCCTCAGTTTCCTCATCTATAAAATGGAGATGTAATAAAGTTTCCTCACAGTGCTGGAAAAAAATTAATTATGTCTGTAGAACCAGAAGTGCAGATGAGCTAAGAGAAGACTCCCCTTTTTCTACTCACAGGAGGCAGTCACAGTTTGGCTGTCTGAGCATAAGAAGGCCCTGTGAACACTGCTGGCAGAAGTCAGTGGCTTGGTTCCATTTGTATTTGTACAGATGAGGTGTAGTCAGGGGCGGCTCTAGGAATTTCGCCGCCCCAAGCACAGCGGCACACTGCGGGGGGCGCGCTGGCGGTCGCTGGTCCCGCGGCTCCGGTGGAGCATCCGCAGGCACGCCTGCGGGAGGTCCACCGGAGCCGCGGGACCAGCGGACCCTCCACAGGCATGCCTGCGGGAGGTCCACCGGAGCCACCTGCCGCCCTCCCTGCAAAATGCCGCCCCAAGCACACGCTTGGCGCGCTGGGGTCTGGAGCCGGCCCTGGGTGTAGTCATTGCCCTCTCCACACACCAGACATCACTAGAGAGCTTCGCTGGGAAAAGTGCATGCTACAGCCTTTAAAAAAAGTAATACAAAGGTTTTTGGGGAGTGTGTTTTCCCCAGCCATCCTGCATATAAACTGGGTGCTCCTGGCCTTTGCAGGTATAATGTCTTGTGTAAACAGGTAATCATTTTCCTAGTTACCTTGCATTTTTTCTTGGCATGTGGAACTATTGTGGTTGAGCAGGGAGATGAAAACATCTTTAAGTTTTAAAGGAATTTCAGTGACCAGAATAGCCCCATAGAATTTACTCATTTTTGTACCCTTCATGGTAAAGTGTCTAAGGATAACCTACATAGAAGAATGATGGGCCTGATTCTATTTTATTGCAATGAATGGGAGCTTTGCTATGGATTTCAATAAGGACAAGATCAGGACTTCACCATTTAGGGAATATAATGTTCTTTATATAATAGTGCTGCAGCTATAGTTGTGGTAATATAGGCTGTGGTAATATTAACTACTGCTGGTTGAAACATTTTTGATGGAACAATTTTCTGTTGGAAAATTCAAATTGAAACTTTTCTTGGAAATGTGTCAATTTTGGTGAAATTTTTGATGGGGAAAAAGTCTAAACATTTCATTTTGATCATGTCAAAATGTTTCATTTTGAAAATGTAAAAACATTTCATTTTGACTTTTTTATTATAATATTTTGACATGATGAAAACAAAAGGTTTCCATGTTTCCAAACTGAGATTTTTTTGGGATTTCCTTTCCACAAAATTGTTTTGACTGTTTGTTCCAATTCGGAATGAGTACAGATTTCAAGATGTCAGAATTTCCTGCTAGAAGGAAATTCCATTTTCTCACCAACTTTAGTATTAACCTTCTTCTTCCTCTTATTCACTCCCAGTGGAGCATAAGGCGTCAACCATTCTCCTCCATTCATTTTGTTCTTGAGCGAGGCAGCAAATTTCATCCCACTTTATTCCCATGCCTTTCATTTCCTCTTCAATGGTCCTTCGCCACATCCCCAATGGTCTACCTCTCCTCCTTCCTTGTGGTGTCCATCGTAGGGCAATATGAGGATGTCTATCAGCACCCATTCTCAACACATGTCCCAACCATCTCCATCTTCGTTGTTTGGCTTCATCCATTATGTTGTTAATGCCCGTTAATCGGCTCACTTCAACATTGGTGATGCGCTGCAGCCAGTGTATGTTAAGAATTCACCTAAGACACCTTCCTTCAAAACCCCGAAGCCGACTTTCTATCTTCTTGTTGGTCCTCCATGTTTCCGCTGCATAAAGCAACACAGAGCGGACGTTCGACCTGTAGATCTCTACCTTGGTTTTCATTTGCAAGATGGCCGACCTCCAAATGTTCTGAAGTCTATAGAATACAGTTGCTGCAAGACCGATTCTGGTAGACATGGTAAAGTGTCTAAGGATAACCTACATAGAAGAATGATGGGCCTGATTCTATTTTATTGCAATGAATGGGAGCTTTGCTATGGATTTCAATAGGGACAAGATCAGGACTTCACCATTTAGGGAATATAATGTTCTTTATATAATAGTGCTGCAGCTATAGTTGTGGTAATATAGGCTGTGGTAATATTAACTACTGCTGGTTGAAACATTTTTGATGGAACAATTTTCTGTTGGAAAATTCAAATTGAAACTTTTCTTGGAAATGTGTCAATTTTGGTGAAATTTTTGATGGGGAAAAAGTCTAAACATTTCATTTTGATCATGTCAAAATGTTTCATTTTGAAAATGTAAAAACATTTCATTTTGACTTTTTTATTATAATATTTTGACATGATGAAAACAACTTCGGCTCACTTCAACATTGGTGATGCGCTGCAGCCAGTGTATGTTAAGAATTCACCTAAGACACCTTCCTTCAAAACCCCGAAGCCGACTTTCTATCTTCTTGTTGGTCCTCCATGTTTCCGCCGCATAAAGCAACACAGAGCGGACGTTCGACCTGTAGATCTCTACCTTGGTTTTCATTTGCAAGATGGCCGACCTCCAAATGTTCTGAAGTCTATAGAATGCAGTTGCTGCAAGACCGATTCTGGTAGATATCTCCTTCTGAATATTACCATCAGCCGATATGTAACTACCAAGATATTTAAAATCGTTCACCTCCTCCAATTCTACATCACATACTACTGTCTTCGTCGAGCTGGCTGTTTTTACTTTCATTGTTTTGCTCTTACCGGCGTGGATATTAAGTCTCACTCACCTTGCTGCTCTACCTACTCTATCAGTCTTCTCTTGGAGGTCCATCTGAGAGCTTGAAATCAGGGCGATGTCATCCGCAAAGTCACAATCTTCAATATGACCAGAGGGTCCCCATGCGATCCCTCTTGGCCTATCTTCGGTGGCTTTCCGCATCACCCAGTCTATAACCACAAGAAATAGGATGAGCGAAATAACGCATCCTTGTCTAACTCCCGTTCTCACATGGAACCACTCGCTCCACTGTCCTTCATGGCGAACACAACACTTATTATCTGCATACATATCTTTGAGGATGTTAATAACTTTCGGAGGGAATCCATATGTTTTTAGGATATTCCAGAGAGATGGATGGTGGACGCTATCAAATGCCTTCTCGAAATCAAGGTAGTTAATGAACAGTGGCGAGTTCCATTCAAGGGATTGTTCCATTATCATACGTAATACAAATATCTGATCAACGCATCCTCTCCCACTCCTAAATCCTGTTTGTTCTTCTCTCAGGATCTCTTCTACTGCTTGTCTTATTCTCTGTAACAGGACTCTGCAGAAAACCTTCCCGAGCACTGATAACAGGTTTATACCTCTCCAATTATCACACAAAGACAAATCACCCTTCTTTGGTAATTTCACAATGATACCTTTCTTCCATGCTTCAGGTACTTTCTCTTCTTCCCATGCCTTGTTGAATAGCTCCTCTAGAATCCCGGCACTCATATTCAGGTCGGCTTTTAGCATTTCTGCGGTTATTCTATCTTCGCCTGGTGCCCTATTTTCTTTTGTCTGTCTAATGGCCTCTTCTATCTCTCGCTCTGTGATAGGCCCTTGTTCTACCTCCATCTGAAAACTTGTTTCCTCTATTACAACTACCTCTTCAGGATTTGGTCTATTTAGAGTCTCTCTAAAATGCTCTGCCCATCGATTAATTTGTTCTTTCTCTTCTATCAATATTCTCCCATCCTTTCCTCTAACCTCTGTTGACCTATTGCTGAACCCTCCTGTCAAAGTCCTCGTGATTCTATACACAGTTCTTGTGTCGCCCCGCACGGCTGCTGACTGTGCCTCTCTTGACAGACTGGTAATATAATCCCTTTTATCTTTTCGAACACTTCTCTTCACAACCTTGTTTTTCTCCCTGTATTCTTCATTTGCAGCTTTCTGTTGTTCACCACTTCCAGTCAGCATACGTAATTTTGCTATCTTCCTCTCCTCAATGAGTTTGTATGTATGATCTGAAATCCATACTTTCCGCTCTCTTCTCTTATAGCCAAGCACTGTCTTGCTGGCCTCCACATATACCTTCTCAATGTTGTCACAAATAGTGTTTATATTACCAGTTTGCAAATCATTTAGAAGTTGAAACTTTTTTGAGAGCTCCAGTATGAACTGTGCCTTTACCGACGGTTCTTTCAACTTCCTTGAGTCGAAAATTTGTTGCCCATAAACTTTCTTCGTCTTTCTCAGTTTTATCTGAAGCTTACTCAATACAAGGTGATGATCGCCACCTACATCTGCACTTCTTGATACTCTGGTGTCCAACAATGACCCTCTCCACTTTCGATTGATCGCAATGTGATCAATTTGGTTCCTGGTTTTCCCATCCGGTGATATCCACGTCAACTTGTGTATTGTCTTGTGTTGGAAAATTAACCTAAATGTATAATATTATTGTAAAAGCTCTGTATTAAAAAGTCCTTAAACTCAAGACACACACATTATTAAAATTAGTACTCTGCCTAGATTGAACAAGATGTCTCCAGGGCTGCTTTTCAGCCATTATATTACTATATGGATCCATGGATAGTGCTTTAAGTCTCCTATAGAGATAGGAAGGATCCCCCCTCACACTCCCATTTTGAACAAAATGCTTTTAAAAAGCCCTCTTAACAAATGAAACTAAAACCATACCAAATTTAGCCCTGATTGTAACTCCATTGACAACAGTGAAGCTACATGTGGGACAAACTTAGTCCACTGTATCAAATTCTACCCTAACTTCTACCCCATGCAAGCCCATTGGATTCAGGAATGTTTCATGGGTTTAAGAAAGGACAGAAATTAGCTCCGTCAACTAGATGTGTAACTCAGTGCAGTTACAGAAATCAACAAATAAATACTTAACGAATGTGTCATCCTTTGAGAGTGCTTTGAGAAACTCAGAAGACAGGCACCTAAAAATAACTCTCATAAATAACTTCTTTTCTCATATTGTATGTGAATCCTAATCTCTAAATTTCTTTCTTTCTTTCTTTCTTTCTTTCTTTCTTTTTAAAGACAACTTCCATATTACTTGAATGCAGAATTTTTGGATGAACTTGGGTTATATTGTATCTCTGTGAGGAAAACCTTGCAGGAGAGAGATAGATAATCTGGGAAACTTGATGAGCTTCATCTCATAGAGCTTCCTTCTAAGGAAGTGAGGTTATGGGGGAGCCAAAGAGGAACTATGTGTCCCAATCTGGAGCTCTGTTTCCAAGATTGGGTCTTGGAGCATCTTCCCGGGCCTTCTGTGGTGTTCTGTGGACCCTCCTCTTACTCTAGCACAAATTCTTCAGGAGCTGTGCTATGCCTCCCCTTGTGGTTGTGTTTTACAAGCTGCTTAAGGGACATCAATGGAGTTAAAATGCCACATTAGCGGGTAGTCATGTGGCTATCTGCAGGATCCTAAGGTAAGCATATCACTCAAAGTGGTTGCTCCCTGTTCCCGTTTCCATCTGCCAAAACACATGGAGTCCCAAACCCCACAGAGCTTGCAAGTGGGCCTTCTTGGTGAGGTATTGGGAAGGAAGGAGCATGTCATAGCAGACTACAGAACTAGTGCAAAACTTTGTTCAAGCCATATACTGTTGTCATGATTGTTAATTGGACTTTTATACAGTAAAGGCAGGTCTTCCTACAGAACTACAGCAACATGATCTTTTCCAGGACAGCCTTTAGAAGCTTGTATTTCTTTTAAGTAATTTTGGGGTATTCTGTTTTCTTACATGTTGATATTTCTTTTAAATGGCCTTTATAGGTCTGATCCAAAGTCTATTGGATTTAGTGGAAAGACTCCCATTGTATTTATAGACTTTGCATTAGGCGCTATGTAACCATGGTGTATTGTCATTTTGGAATGCTATATTGCATTGCCACAATATAGCATAAGCAGCCTGATTCTTATCCAACTTGCAGCAGTTTCACATCAGTGGAACTCGCCATCACCAGTGACTTTAGTGGAGTTACTCCTGAAATACAATGGCTTAGATGGGATCAGAATCAGGCCTCTAGCCTTATCTTGAACAATAAAATTTGCTATTGTTTTGAGACAAAGTAGTTGCTTTTTTAAATGACTGCTGTCATGTTACTTTTCAAAGTAGAGGGGAAAGTTTAGGAGAGGGGAGGAATTGGTAAAAATGCATAGTGTGTTCGTTTTGGTAAGGAAAAATATATTATAACAATTTTCAGATCCTATTTATTCTCAAGGATGTTTGTATTCATGCTGAATATGTGATAACAGACTGTGTAAGGATATAGAATATTAGAGAAGGAGAAATGAATATGTGATAACAGACCATGTAAGGATATATAATATTAGAGAAGGAGAAAATGACTATTATAGTACTTCCTACTCTCAGTTTCTTCTACAGTAATGCCCTTACACCTTTTCTTTTTCAGGCTTTTTTGTAGCATCCTAAACAGAAGGATATTGAAGGGAGCTGATTCTGCTTTGATCCTTATGCTTGTTGTCAAAGCGCTTGGGATTGAAGAGACTGTTGGCTACAATTGACTGTGACAATTAGGAGATGATCAGAGCCCTAGAGTGGAGCACTTAAAGGGTAATTTACATGTCAGTTTGTCGAATAAAAAAAAAGATATTCAGCTAAGATTTTTTTTCCCCCTCAGAGCCTTGTAAACTGCAATTTGTGCGCTGGTAAGAAAAACCTGGCAGAGGAGTTAGGATAGCCATTTCCATTTGAAAAGAGGCAATCATAAGGCCACTGCTGAGCCTATTGTCCACTAAAAATGCTGATTTGCAGTCAGTGAGTGAAAGAGTGGAACCATCTCTAAATAGAACCTTGTGCAAGGTAACTCCCCCTTGGTGGCTTTTTAATGTTGGGTAAAGGTTTTATATACCTTAAATCCTACATTTACTGTCATTATAACATTGTTATGAATGTCCTTTATCATAACAAAAAATGAATGTATTGAGGAGGAGGTAGGTGGAATGCTAGCTAACAGCAAGTTGATAGACTAACACTGAGTATCTGTTATCAGATCTTTCTTATTCTTTTGCCTTTTGTATGCCATCACAATTTTCTTCTTGTAGCCCTTTGCACTTTGCCATTCAAGCCCTTCCATAACAGTTTTCTCGTAGGTTTTCCATACGTGTTTACACTCTATTTTACCCAGCAGATTATTAACATTTTCCACATTTAACTTAGTGGGATAAGTAAACTGGGAGGGAGGTGACATGAGCAGGTTTAATCCAGAATTTGTTGTTATCTAACTATTCCATGATTACTGATTGTAATAAATATTGTATATGTACCAGACTGAGATCAGCACAGTTAAAATAGTTGATTAATTACTGATAAGTATATTTAATTTTTCTCATATTTGATTGGTCTGCTATATGTAGTCACTTTGACTGTAGTGTTGTATGTTTTTTTGTCGTCTAAAAATCGCAGTTACTCTGGTGGGTCTGGGCTATAGCGTATGTTATATTATTAACAACAGTTTAGGGAAAGGATATAAGGGGATTTACATAACCCTCAAATGTTCGTATGTGCAAATGTGAGTATAATAAGCTTTTCTCTCAGAGATAGCACCAGCTCTGCTTTTATGGTGGATCTCCCCAAAAGAAGATCTAGTAATATACAAAATACCAGGTTTGTGTTACGAGTTAAAATCTTTACTTTATCATAATTTTGACTTACCCTGCCATTTGCTGTCAAGAGCTAAAAGACATTGCTATTAAAACCCAGAGGCTACACTTTCAACAAATCCCAAGCATGGACACAATACGCCTGATTCTGACCTCCTGGACACTGGCGTAACTCCATTGACTTGACTAGACTCCTGATAGCTGCTGCTGTGAGATAAGAATCAGGCCACGTATCTCCATAGGGTCATCCGAGTGCCCTTTCATTAGTTGTATTCTCTACATCCTTAGGCACTAAATATGTTAAACACCAAACAATGAAGCTTTTATTTCTAAATTTGTACTTGCAACATCTTTTAAAGTGACTTCTGTATTTTGTAAAGAAAACTTCTGAAATTCATTCTAAGTTGAATGGAGCAATGTGACCCCCACCCTCCAGTTTTCATTTAGAAATGTATTATTTCTCTCTCTCTCTCTCCTTTTTTAGTACAGGTTTTCTTGTCTGGGAGAATTGTTCAGTTTCATGGAGGAAAAATAACATATAATGCAAGCTGGAGACATTGGCTTCTGCTCTTACTGCTCTTCAGCCCCCCAGCTCCTCCTGTGTTTTAAACTTCCTGAATGCCCAAGTTTTCATGTGTGTGTGTCTTTCTAACAAAGAGAGATACATAAAGAACAAATGAATAAAAGAAGGTATTAAGGGCAAACAGTATAATGACAGAGGGAGTCTGGGATGTCTTTGGCTTAGCATGTATCTGCAAAATCGAGGCAGTCGTAAATCTGTATCAAAAATCAGGCACAGCAGGAGGTGTTCGTCTCCCAGGTAATGGCTAAATGACGAGCAGATGAGCCATCGTCATATTGATTTAAGCATTTTGTTCCAGCCAGTCACAATTAACTTTGATTTGTTTTTACTTTCCTCTTACAGGTTTGCATTTAAAGCACTCTCAGAGCACTAATTGTATAAAATTCTAGTAACTGCACATTCTCTTGCTAGAGAGGTAATGAATGAATGAATAGGCAGGAATTATTTGAGATTCTAAGCAGGGCTTCTCAGTACACTTCTAGCTCTGACTGAAATTGTTTCTGAAGATGAGCAGGAAGGAAGAAGAAAGTTATACCCAATTGGAAATGGCTTTTAGAAATTCCTTATTTTAGGGATGTGGGCCTTGGCTAAAGAATTCAACAGGAGTGTGTTGGGATGCAAGATTAATTAGGACTTTACTAAACACTTTTTAAAAAAATATCAAAAGAGTCTAACCCCCAGAAAAGCATTTTACAATGTCCATAGTATAATTCTTCTACCTCAAAAGCATCTCAAAAGTGTGAGAGGCTCAAAATGCAGTTAAGAGATGCATCTACTCAAGATATATATTTTTGTTCATCTAGACATGGTTTACATGTAGCTTTTGTACCAATTTAACTGTTTTAAAAATCAAAATAGTTATACCAGTATAATGGTGCCTTATAATGATGCAACTCAGTTCCCTGCATTTACGGGAATAATAAGCACCATTTTACTAATATAACTGTCTCTGCTTTATGGAGTTGTATCACTTTACCTATAGTGGTTTCAAACCAACTTACTTAGTAAAGTGTGTGTTGAGAAGTCCTTACTATCATCCCAGACAACGTATACCTTCCCACTCAACCTGAACTATGATCCTTTGCTGCATTCTGAATTAACAACATGTTGGATATAAACAGGTGACATAATATGCTATTTATTTAATTAGAACTAAAAATTTCAAATCTGATTCAGTCCCAGGGTACACTAGCATGTCAGATCGCCATGCATTTTCTACTACTGCAATATGTTGACGAAGTAGCCAAATGTTTTTATGAATAAGAGAGCAAAACATATTGTAACATTTTTCAAATCTAGATGCCTAAAGAAAGTCACCCAAACGAGGCAATTAAATGAATGGCCTGATTTTCAGAAGTATTGAGTTCCTGCAACTTCTGCTGAAGCCAATAGAAGCTGTGGGTGCTCAGCACCTTTGAAAAATCTGATCACTTATTTATGGACCTAACTTTAAGCAATCTCCCTCCACTTTTGTTTTCTTAAATGAGCAACAAAGATTAAATCAAATTACTGTATAAGGTCTGCAGGAATGGGGTATCCCTCCTCTGACTGCTCATCTGGGGTCCAAAGCAGGACTAACCTCTTTCTCAGGTTATCAAGTCAACGTGGTTTGTGTGATGCTGGGAGTTGTACCTGTGTAGGATGTGAGCATAGTGAATGGTATAGTAATGGGGTGGAGGAGGTGGAAAGGCTTTTACCGTTATGAAAAACTTTAGGCACCCTGACTTTCCCTGTCCCGTTCTCTATCGGCCCAATTCACTGTTGTCCTATGGCTCCTTTGCACCCGTGCACCTCTGACCTTTTGCGAGAAAAGCAGCTGCAGGAATTTTCTGGAGGATTGTCCCAACTCTCCTCCTCTTACTCTGGGCTCTCTGCTGCAGTGGCCATTCTGGGGAAGGCTGGAGGTGGGCTGGGAGTGAGGAGGAATGGTTGGGACATTTTACTGTTCTGTTGCAATAGGGCTTCCTTAAACTGCACAAGGGTCCAAACAGGTCCCTGAAATTTGGAGGCAAATCCTAGTTTAACCTAAATTCTGAATCTTTTGAGGTGTACCCATCCCTAGATAAAACTGCCTTTACAGTAGTTTGTTATAGTAGGCTAGGTGATCTATTTGTAACTGTTCTTAGGAATAGGTTTCTATTATGTATGTTAGGGCCATGGTCTGGCATGTGGATGTCTTGGCCCAATAAAATGTATGGAGCTGTCTAGCCCAGGGGTTCTCAAATGTCATTGCACCGTGACCCCCTTCTGCCACCACCCTGGGTTGGGTGCCAAAGCCTGAGCCTCAATGCCCTGAGCTGGGGGGTCAAAGCTGAAACCCCAGGGCTTCAGCCCCAGACAGGTGGCCTGTAACATGAGCCCCACCACCTGGGGCTGAAGCCACCAGGCTTCAGAGTTTCAAGCCCAGGCGGTGGGGCTCAGGCTTCGGCTTCAGCTCCAGGTGGTGGATCTCAGGCTTTGGCTTTGGGCCCCAGGAAGTCTAAGCCAGCCCTGGCGACCTCATTAAAATGGGGTTGCTACCCACTTTGGGGTCCTGACCCACAGCTTGAGAACTACCAGTCTAGCCTATGCAAGTTATCTAAGAGGAGAATTTGGCCTCCAGAATCATACTGAAGCTGCCAATATTCTGTCACCCTCAGGATGTGATGGGAGTGATCTGGTTTATGAGTGTCTCCTATGTGTAAAAAGAAATGGCCAGATCTTCAGCTGGTGTAAATTGTCACAGATCCATTAACAGTACTGGAGCTGAGGATCTGGCCTAAATTATTTTTGCTGGGCCTTATTCTGATCACACTTCCGCTGGAGTAACTCCATTGACTAAAGTGGAGTTACGTCTTGTTTACGTCAGGGTAAGTGACAACAGAATCAGGCCAAATAGGTAAAATACATTTAAATTTACAATTAGAATGTTTAATTTTTTGTTTAAATAAGTCATGTGTGGAACATACTTAACAAATGAGAGATCCTCACATGCATATAAATCCACTATTTGGATTGGCCAGTTTTTAATGGTGAACAGTAGTGATGGCATGAATAATAAAGCAGAGTCAGGTGAAGGACAATAAAAGACAACACGTTTATTTCTGGCAGGTCACACTTTTGTCACTCTCACCCAGATACATAATCCTACAAGCCTCGCCTGCCAAATGGCATGACATCACCACCACTGGTTCATCCAGGGCCGTAGCGCTCACATGTTACACTCTAATGATAGGTCTGTATTTTCTGATCTGGCGGAGTTGCCGTTGCCACAGATCTAGTGGTGGGGAGACAGGGAGATGGTGTTATGCCATTGCAGCTCCCTGGCCTTTGGCTGACTCGGAGCTGGCACAAGTTAGAGCAGCCCAAACGGCTGCTCTAAGTTGCCACCAGCTGCATATGGTCCCAAGGGATCATTCTAGCAGCTGAGGATCACTGGAGTCATATCACATACCAGGAAAGGATGACATAGATCTAATATAGTAGCTCTATGCCACCTGGAGATTCCTGCCATGCTGACTTCATTGGCACTATGTTGATTTACACCAGCGGAGGGTCTGGCTTTTCATAACTTTTTTGTAGTAAATTATCCCTCCATTAAATATCTAAATGAAAAAAAAAAGTTCTTAATTAAAGAGCCTGGGAAACTGAACATGTTTCAGTTGTATTTGTCATTAGCTGACAAACAGACAAAAACATGGAAAGATTCATGCGGCTCAGAGCCACTGCAGAGTGCCATCCAATGTGTCAGAGCCACCGGTGTGTGTAAGAACTTGCGTGGATAGTTTGCACCGCATGCACATGGGGAACTTGGATTGTATGCTAGTTCTGCTTAGATCAGTACAGAAGAGAGGAAGGATTGAAGGGTGAGCTGAAGAAAGGGAAGGGACATAGCCAAAGGATCTGCAGTTATGTGGCTCTAGTGGTCGCAGACCGCTGTATAGCGTGCATGCAGGGGTCACAATCCAGGGGTTACTGCAGAGGCTTGTGGGGCTGTCCCCACTCTGCTTTTTGGTGGGGAGGGTAGATTTTGTGTACCCAGTTCCCATACACAAATCTGTTCCCTCAGATTTTATGCAGGGACTGTGTGTGTGAATTTTACTTTTAACGTGTACTAAATAAAAACTAACTTCATAAAGCATGCACATTTCCTAAAATGAATACAGCCGTTAACACAGCTATGAAGAAATATGAATTTGTCTTAATTGGGAACCTGATTTTGTTATATGTCGAATTAGATTATTAGAGTTTTCTTTTGGAATAAATAGAGCAAAAGGCGGAGTTTTGTTAATTGGCTGAACCAAATTCTGTTCTCATTTGCATTATTGTAAAACTGGAGTAATTCCATTCAAGTGAAGGGTGTTACTCTAAATTTACAAAGGTGTATTTGAGAGCAGAATTTCTCCCTCACGCTTTTGGGTCATGAGCCTTATTTCCATAGGCCCTTTTGTACCATTCTGACAGCATAAAGGGGCCTTAATTTGGGGCAGGGTGGTGCAAAGTGGCCTTAGCATACATGGGAATTAGGTCCTCTGTCTTCAACAGATGCGTGCTCAAACTCGGTAAAAAGATTTTTTTTAAATATATCTTTCTTACTGTATACACACATCTCATAAAATCCAGCAGTGGAAGTCCAGTAGATTTATTTCATTTAGATAACTCAACGTAGGCTTTTGTTATGTTCCATAATGATAACAAGGTGTTAGAATCACAGAAAGTGCAACTGCAGATTTCTACTTGGTATGGTGCCAGGAACTGCAGGGTCAAAAGAACCTGCAGATTTATGTACTTTTAGTTGGATTTTTACTATCAGATCTTTGGCTCTCCAATAATTCAGAACCAGATTCAGATCTCATTTATTCTGGTGTAAATCTGACAATGGATTTACGCTGCTGTCAAACCAGGCTGTGTGAGAAGAGGCTCAAGTCCTGTGTATCCAACTGCGTTTGCAATTCTTTAGATAATGTTTAAGTTGACGAGAAAATTAGCTTTGACATTCTGTATTCATGCTGAAAATATAAGGGAAAATAGGATTATTATTATTAATCAGTAGTGGAAGTCAAGTGTCTATAAAGTTTGATTTGAATATACTTAAATTACTTTCATACAAGACCCTAAAGTTCATATTAATTAATGTTTTTTTTTAAATCACTGATTTGTAAAAAGTGTGGAATTTTTTTGTTTTTTGAATAGTTAACTTTTGGCTCCTCCCTTGAAATACAAAGTATATGTCAGAATTTGGAAAATGTTGACAAAAGACTACTAAAACCTGTAAAGTGAAGTCGCCTTTCAGATGAATACATTATATTTGGCCATTTGTGATTGTCAGCAACTGCTGTTGTATTTTTTTTTTAATTGCTCTCTAAATTTTCATCAGCATCTCCAGCATAATTTGGTATGTATTACCTCTAACTGTAAATTACACATTTCCAGAAACTTAGGACCAAATTCTTAGCTGGTTTAAATTGGCATAGTTCCATGGACATCCACAAAGCTTTGATGATTTACACCAGCTGAGCACTGGGCTCAGCCATTCACCCAGCCATTCCAACTGTACATATTTATTCTGAGAAAAATATTTTCACAATAAAAGGACATATTTATGATGATTGAAATTCTTTTTTCTTTGGTATTTTTTCTCTTTTGCTCTTTACCTAGTAAGGAAATAAGCTGCAATTTTCAAACCACAGTGTCTCTTTTCACATCCTTTATAGAAGTCCTCTCTCCCAAAACAATTAAAAATAAAACCAAGTGACATTCTGAGTGTGTCCGGATCATGAACCAGGTAGGGAGCATGTGGAAGGAAGGGAGAAAGATGTGTGCATTTTGTCTTTGCCACCATTTTGTTGCAGCTCTAGAAAGCAGCAAATGGTGGATATTGTTTCATTGCAGAGTATGGTTTTGTACTGGATCCATCTGCAAAGAATAAACATGTCATCAGTCCTCATTTGCTATATCAAAAAAACATTCCCCATGTCCATATTTGATTTTCAAGTGCATCTGTGCACTGATTGAAACCCTCCCAATGTGCTGCTACACAAATGCAAAACCCACACATTTCTGATTTTGAATCAAGCACTGTTTTGCTCCTGCACTCCTGTTTCAAAGTTTGCTTGAGAGTTGCAGTGTGTGCCCTTTTAACACATTTTTTTCTTACTGAGAGAGCCCGGTGTTCATCGTAAGAGTGTGGTGCAGTCTTTCCATTTTGTTCTTATTTTTGCCTTTGGAGCCAGCTTTCATTTTCACAGTTTATTTATCCTTTATTTACAGCCCACATGTGCTTTTAAGCAACAAGGAACTATAAGCCTGAGTTTTAATTTAGGAATTTCTGGCAATTGATAAATTGAACTAGATGTAGCACTGACTTTACTATCAGTGTCGAATTTAAAAGAAAGAGAAAAAACAATACCACATTGAACCACAAAGTTCCTCAAAAAGGATGAATCTGATATAAAATATCATGGAATATTTTTCTTTTAACATTGATTAAATTGTTAGATTAAAAAACCAAGATCAGTACAAAGCGGTAATTTTAGAGAAAATTTTGTTGTACCTAATTATTTTGTGCAAGCCCAAAGTCCAAGAGTTACCTTAACTGCAAAGCTCTGTAGTAGCCTTTGCCTGTCATTTTTAATCAGGTTGTTTTAGGTAATTTTTGTTATGCCCCTCATTACTGAATTGTTTATCAATAGGTGCACCAAGTGTCACTAGCTTTTCTCATCAAGCCAGGTCTGACAAAGAGCTGCAGTGCATGGGAAAGAGGCAGCTAGGTGAAACTAATGCCATAGATGTTTGATTCATTAGGAGCTTATTGTTAACGGGGATGTCTGATTGTAAAGGCTCAGTCAAGCAAAAGAGTGCAGAGTAATCAGTCGGATTTATAGTTTGCAGGGCTCAAAAAAAAAAATCAACATAAACCTTTGGATATAGCAGAAACAGAAAAATCCCCTTTGGGCAGCCCTAACCTGAGACCAGCCAAATAAGGTCATGCTACATGAAGGTTGCCTGTTAGGTGATGGAAGATATAGGAGGATTAAAGCCATATGGCATGGCCTATCATACCTTCTGACTTAAGATAACAAAGCCAAGCTTTGTGCTTAGCTGTTTTTGACTGACATCATCAATTTTATTTTATGTTGGTCACCTCCGGTAACAGGAAAAAATGGCCTAGGGTTGATAACACATGCCTGGTTTTTTTAGTATTAAGATGCCTTTCAGCTAGTTTTGTGCTGTAAAAAATTTCAAAGAATTAGTAGCTTGTTCTTCTATCAGCCATCCTCCAGCAACTGTCAGCCCCCCTTCCCTTGTTTTCAGTTTGTACCTTGCAAATGAGAGACAGCCGTATTCAGAACCAGATGTAAGGCTCCTAGAGAATGAGCGTAAGCTGTTGTACTTTAAGCCTAATGGGAAGTTTTATATGCAAGGGCCTTGAACTGATTAGTATAATTCCCTCTTTAATACAGCTGTCCCTCCAGATTAAGGTAAACCAAATGTTGCAATCAGAGATTAGTGTACCTTGCCAGTTATTAACATCCCCGGTTGCTCAGCAAGCACGTCAGACACTAATGCTGTGTATTTATTTGCTACTTCCCCACTGTAACTTGAACTTCTGCACCTGTCAACGCATTCCAGGGAAGAGAGGGGTATTATTGGAAAGCAAAAGTTTTATACCTGTTACACCTGGTTTGGTTTGTCACAGCCTAAGATTTTCTTCTTTTCTTGCCAGGATTGCCAGGTGGTTTAATCCGTTACTCTGCTGGTTTTATGAAAAAAGTCTTTGTATGTGAAATTACATTTGTTACTCTCATCTGCTCTCTCTGTTACCGTAGCTGAGCTACTCACCTAAACTGGGCCTTTTCTTTCCTTTCCCTTCTGTAAGGGAGTTTTCTTCTTCTTTTTTTTCTGTGTAGAGGATGTAGCACAGGGCTAGAAGAATCAGCACCCACTCCTGCTGTGCTCTAATCAGTTAGTGGTGCCTCTCTCACAAGGTGGGTCACACAGTTGTCTTATTACATTTGGCAGGATATCCTGTCCACCAGCAACACAGATGTCAAGAAGGACAATGTCCTGGCTATCGCAGAAAGATCTTTACTCCCCCCCTCGACCCGGTCTGATTTTACAGATAATGTATACCGTAAACATACTTAAAAAGCTAAGAGGCTTGAGTTCTCTTGTGTAGGAAACCAGTAAAGTCAGGACATTCCAAATAACTACCTCTCTAAAGCATTTAATTAATTTGGCAGATGTGTTAAAATAAGTGTAAATAACAGTTTGGGGATGGGAGGAGAGCGAGAGAGACTTCATATATAGAAGAAAAGGCTACCATGAAGCTATCAACTTTTTTTTACCATGGAAACTATCTGCATTATCTGAGGATAGGAGGCAAAAAGTTAAAATGAATAACAGAAGACAAGTACATGCCTTTGCTAAGAAAATAACACCCTGTTTAAGCATTCCATTGTTTACATATTGAATTCAGGATTGAATATCAACTATAGTTTCTGAGCTGTTACTGTTTCCTAACCAAGATTATGCTAAAACTTTTCTTACTTAATAGGTTCCTTCTTAAATAGATAATTGACATAAGGTAAAAGGACCATTTTTAGCACACTCTCCTTACAGCACTGGGTTTGCAAAGTTCATTGCCTGTTGTACACTGTCTGCACATTATAGCTTAATTGCAGATTTTTGAAAAGACAAAATATGTTCATATCTTAGGAATTATGTCTTGCAGCCTACTAAATATGCTAATGCAGTACTAAGCAGGGATAAAGTTCTTGCCATACCACCCAACAGTTGCGTGGGACACGCTGCCAAGTTATTGTTAATTGTAAAGCACAAGCAGGCTTTGCAATCCATCTTAATTGTCATACTTACTTCAGGTTTTGTGATAAGGCTAGATGTTCTGTTTAAAGTGACAGTGTTGACAAGGGGAAAGGGTGTGGGCCTGAGCTTGTGGTTCTAGAGGGGTTATGTGTCCTGACCTGTCGTAGGTTGATATGGACAGTCTGCAAGGGGATTTTAGTTGTCATGGGGTCCCCAGGCAGTTGAATAGAGTGACTGTCTGTCCTGCTTTTTCCTGTTAGGATCCTGACACGTGGAGCATTGATGAACTCAGCATAACGTTGAATAGGAGCTTTTTGGCAGCTGAGACACAAGGGCTAAGCTGCAGGTCAGAGATAACACTAGTGCAGATCTCCTCATGCACACAGTTAGTAGCATGCTTTCTTCCCTCCTGAGTGCAGGAAATAGCTCATGTTAAATACGTTCACTTTTCAGTTTTCCTTTCTTCTAAAATGGAGCTTGACAGATTGGGCTTTTCAGCTCCCCCTTTTTTTCACCACCTCTGCTTTCTACCTCAGAAATACTCTTCAGGAAGCAGGAGTTAATCTTGGTGAGGAAACGATAAGGTGATACTTGATTTTCAGGGGAAAGCAGAAGGATATGACTGCTTAGTAACTGCACAGAAACGTACAGGCCTCTCTTTTTTAGGCTTTCCTTTGCTTTTCCTTTCACATCCCTTAAAGTTGAGAACTGCAGCAGACTGAAGGCCTGGTTGGTGGGATGCAAGAATAGTTTAAATAGAATCTGGAATAGGAAGGAAGTGTTAGGAAGGTACATTGATAAAACAGCTTCCCTGTACTTTTCTATCAGCTAGTAGGATCAGGTGAATTGGGTCGTTAGTTTCCCTACTTTGATGCATCCTGGCTGGCACAGAAATGTGTCTTTTGAAGTTGTTTCATACTCGGCCAAGTTTTTCACATGATTCCAAATACTGGATAACAAAGAGAGAGAGCATGAACATTGTCTTTATTAAATTATGTCAAGCCAGCATCCTGTATATGGAGACAATGTAAAAGTGTTTGTCTGTTTTTGGCATTAGGATTAAAACTGCACTAAAATGCTTACATTAAAAGGTCTTGAATATGACAGAGATTTGGGAGCTTATTCTTTAATAAGTGTGTGTGTGTGTGTATGTGAATGTGTTGCTCATGAAGGATAACGATTGAGGCCCTCACCAGTGTGCTATAATCATGCCATGGAGATACCACCTCTAGTGGTGAGGGGTTCACTTAATCTCAGTGCCCATTTAGTCCTTGGTCTTTTTTGCTGAGACTGACAGCAAGCATGTTAGTTCAGAGCAATTGTGATAGTGGATTTTCTGTTGACACCTGTCCAGTGGGAGCTGGACTGAGACCACCAAATTCATTTCACTGAACACGGTATTGGACTATTAAGAAAAGTGAAACTATAGGAAAGTTCTCTCTACTGTATACCCGAATGTATTCTTTTCTCCCCTACAGGCTCGACTTTGCCTCCTGTACCTGCGTGCAGCAGTGCCTTTCTCCGTGAATAGCCCAATTAATTTCAATGGGGCTACTCACAGAGGAGAGCACTGCTCAGTATGAGTAAGGGTGGAAGAATTGGGCCCTGACTCTGCAGGTTTTTACATACAGGTGGATTCCTCACCCATGTTTAGAGCTCTGGTGACTTCATTGGGTCGCTGTGCTGAACAGCTTGCAGGATAAGGCCTAATACTGTGTATGTATGTGTGTGTATTGTTCCTATTGATATCAATAGTGACGTGGGAACAGGGAGAGGAGAATGGACATAAATACTGTATGAGCTTCAGTTCTGATCATCTTTTGATACTTGGAATTATTTTACTGTTTGCCAATGAATGGCTTGAACAGTTTTTTCTGAGAGGTCTTTGCTCTCACTTTCTTTGATTTTAAGAAAAAGAAAATGGGTGAAAAAAAAGACTCAGGAATTATTAACTCTTACTTTTATGTCTTGCTTATGTTAAGTGCATAGGTTGAAGTGTGTGATCCATAGATGAAGTGCTTCTATTCTTTTCCTTGGAGTAACTTCTATGCCTGTGGTTGGTTTACTCTGAGGGGAAGAAGAGGCAGAGAGTACAACAGTTTATGCTGTTTTGTATACAAGGACTAATTTCCAACTGCTTAGGGTGGTTTCAGTTTTTCCTTGGAAAGCAGCATTGGGGGCTCGATGTACTTTCCTGGTTAACTTGTGAATTATTATAAAGTTTATATTAAAAGAACTATGATAGTGCTAATATTACCACAGAGCTGAGCTTGGTCCTTTCATTCCAGAGGTTAAGTCACTGGACAGGGAGTTAGAGGATCTGGCTTTTGTTTCCAGATCTGCTGGAACTTCCTGTATGACCTTTGGCAAGTCTCTTAATCTCACTCTATCTCAAGATTTCATCTGTATCACGGAGAAAACAATACTTGCCAACATCTCAAGGAGGGTTGGGAGGATATATTAAAGAGTGTCTGTAGGTGCTCAGCTATTAAAGTGGTGCACACCAGAGAAAACCCCATAAAATAAATAAATTCATAGATCTCATGACGCGGTACCTCCCCTTGACTGAGTTTGTAAATATGGGTCTCAAATGGTTAATGATAGAATAAAATCCAACTGACATGAATCAGTCTCTGGTGAGTGTAAGCCTGAATTGGGCAAGGAATTTTCTAGTGAAGTAATAAAGAAGGGGAAAAAATGCAAGAAGTTTTGTAAACAGATGTCGAGGAGTGCACACAGAAAGAGCATGTCTGAGAAATCCTAAAACACGACATTAGGTCAGGACAAAACAACATTAAAGACTTAGATGCCACATGGTGTAATTATACTAGATTTTGAATCTGTGTGTAAGAACACAGACTTTGTTTGTTTTGTAGATGTTGATGAAGAAAGTATATTTAATAAACCAGCTAAGAAAGAGGAACTTGTGTTGAGACAAGAGCTTGTTCAATTAAATAACTCACTGTAATTCACGGAACATAGCAGATGACTGTCAGTTCAAGAAAGCAGATGACCAAATTGCTTAGAAATGCTGGAATGTGCACGCGCGCGCGCACACACACACACACATATATATGTGTGAGAAAGAGCTCACTTCGCTTTCATTAGGGAGATGGACCAATCTATTAGCTTAAGAGAACTGCACTAAGAAATATAATTGGCATCCTTTTGAAGCACTAAAACAATCTACTAATAAATACAGGAAAATCTAGGACCTTCATTGTAAGCAATGGGCTGTCTAGATCTAGGAAACAGAATGGAAGCTCTTTGGGCTGTATGCTGAAGTTAGTTACTTTTAGGGGGAGAAAGAAAGTTGTACACTATGAAATCCAAGATCAGGAAGCCCCAAATAAATAAAAATTATCTAAGGCTCTGTATTACCGGTATTTACCAATTTTCCTGCAATTTCCCCAGGTTTTGAAAGAGTCAATATTCAGGTTTTACCCATTTTTCACTTGAACGTTGGCTTTTCTGGGATCTGGGAATTTTTTTGCCAGGGAAGTGGGTGGGCCACGTTGAAGGCCTGGGGTCAGGAGGAGACTCTTCCGGCAGGGGGGTCAGTACTAAAGAGTTGCAGCTTTCTGCTCCCCTCATGACTCTGGCCCTTCAGTTGGGCCCTGTTCACTTCCTCTGTGTAGTGGGGGAGTGAGACAGGCCAGGAGCAAGGTCCCAGCAGCTGAGACCACCAGACTGCTGCAGGGAATGGAAGGCTTCCTCAACTGCTACATGGTGAGTAGCCCCCTTTCTCCCTCTATGGGTACTGGGCCTTCTCCCTCCAGTGCCCTTCATTTTTGGTTTTACCGATTTCCCCCACACCATCTGGGTTTTTGAAAATTTTAAATAAAACCTGATACATTCCCGAGAGATTAAAACAAACAAAAAACCCCTGAAAATGAAGGACCTTAAAAATGTCTAAACAGCAGTCAAAAGAAAGTGGTGGTAGATGCTCAATGGCTATGGAAGAGATAAGAACCTGTAAGTGCATCCATTTCTTCACCCAGTTCTTTTATCAAAAACCTTTTACTCACTCTTATCTGACACCAACATTTTGTTTAACCTACGAGAATATTTCCGGGGAGAAAACGCCCCAAGCAACCAAATCACTTATTATTTTTATGAAAAGAGTGGTGAAGCTTTACAGACAGAAAGATAAGGACCCTGCCCACAAAGAGCTTACAATCTGAATTTTAGATATGGCCTAATGAGAGAGGGTAACAAACAGTAGAGAGGGACTGATGGACAAAGATTACTGTCATGCAATCATATGGTTACTCAGTTTAGGCATGCTTGCATCTTGATGGTTCAATTATGGTTCATGTATGTATCTTTATAATGTGAAGAGAATGACTGTTCCTCTCTGTCAGGTTGATGTGCAGAGGATCTGTTCCCTAGAAGTGGGTGGGTGGACTGGCTCGGTTGACTATATACACCCTAGTAATCCTGATACTATTACTTTTCTTTCTTCAAAGCCTACTGCCTTATCATCCTGCAGGTGTCACTGCACATGGTGGGCTAAGTTTTGCCCTCAGCTATACTGGATTCCAATAACATCATTGCAGTTACTCCAGATTTACACACTGTAGCTGAGAACAGAATTTGGCCCATTTTATTGCTAGAAAAAGGGGATACATTCTATGGGACATATTCTGATCTTGTTAAATTGGTCTGGAATAATTGCATTGCTTCTAAAGAACTTTTTGGATTTGCAAAGATGTAAACAAGATCAGAATCTATCTCTAAGTCTCTGTATCCCGAAATAAGAAAAATGAATTCTGAAGACACATGGGTTGGGATCCTGCTGGGAGATCGGAATGTATTAATGGATCATCTGTAACTTTTGTATCTCAAAAGCAGATCCATGCTAATGAAAATTGCTCTGGAACAAGATCATTTACTATTTCATTACTTTGAAGTATCATGTGGGTCAGTGGTTCTTACTGAAAAGTACAGAGTGCATTCCTGCAGGTCTCCCAAATGCTACAATGTCTACTTGTCTCCGTTGGGCACACAATACATTGTGGACCTGTTGGAATGGACCTCTCATGAGGGCTGATGTGGGTAAGCTCAAACATAAATAGGAAGCAGCATTTCCTCTGCATTGTCTGAAGTTAGTGTATCTGTTCAAGAAAAATTATAATATCCTAATAATCCAGATAGATGAACCACAGTTCTCCATATCTAAAAAGTGGACCTTTGATCCAACACTGTTATGTCTAAATTGCAATT
Organism: Mauremys reevesii; assembly: GCF_016161935.1. Taxonomy (NCBI): domain Eukaryota; kingdom Metazoa; phylum Chordata; order Testudines; family Geoemydidae; genus Mauremys; species Mauremys reevesii. The sequence continues at coordinate 54,513,737 of NC_052633.1, read as the reverse complement.
CTTAATATTCACTATTGTCAGAATAGGGCTCTGCAGGCTAAAGTATCTTAAGGGTTCAGATCTCTTTAAATAAATCTATCTTGTTTTGTTTGTTCTTTCAGTTGGAACAACTGGATGGAATGTGTGGCGGGGGGGGGGGAGGGTATCAGAAATGTCGGATTCTAAAGGGAAAGACAGGATGGAAAGTGCCTCTCTTGGAAATACTTTCATCTTCTGACAATTAAATAGCAGTACCAACACCTCTCAGGGCTATGAGGTATGACAAACTAACTCTCAGCAGCAGTAGCATTGCTGTACTTCTTTCACTGGTGCTCTTAAACCCTGGTGAGTTTTATGAGGGGCATAATCTACATTTGTTTCACACATGGAATATACTTTTCTCATTCCTTGTTTGTTTACTATTTTGTTAGCTTTAAAGAAGGACAATAGAAGGAGAAATATCCCTCAAATGATGGAGAGGAAATGGGTGAGTGTGAGAGACCTTCACAATTAAACCAATCTAAGCATAAAAAAAACAACCAGTGAATTTGTTTTTGTGTGCAATGCTAGTTGCCTTGCCAGTCTGAAGCTGGCACTGTGGGTTTGCTGTAATCACTGAAGCTGAGAAAAAGAGACACTTTTTTTTTTGTCATCACAAAGTCAAGCAAGACTTAAGCAGTTGCATGCATAACACTTTTCTTGCTGCTTTCAATTGCCAAGCTTTGTTTCTGGCTTCCAAATGCGTGTCCCCTCACCACTCCCAATTTCATTTTTGACCCTCTGTTACTACTGTGATTTAAATATCAGTATTCATTTTGAAAATACTTCCTTTAAAAACGGGGCTTTGGTTAAAGTCAATTAAATGTGTAAGTATGCATGTGGATTCTTTTCCTGAGGCTGTCTCTGTCTTTTTTCTTTTTTTTCTTTTTCTTTTTTTTGTTCCATGTATTATTTCTCATTCTGAGCCAGTTGTCAGGTAGATGGGTGGTACAGATTCAGAATGGCATCTTAAGTTCAGTACAGCATGACATATTGGCAAATTTCCAGAATAACAATTTTTGGACACTGTGCAATATACTGCAGAGTGACGAGTTCAGCATGGGGTCGCTACATAAAGTAGCTCAAATTAAAATAGAAACAAAAGTAGATGAGGGAAGAAGCAACAAGATGACAGATAGCAATACAGGGGAAAAATTACTTTCAGCCAACCAATCAAGATTAGAATATTTTCATCCTTGGTACCAATACTCCTATAGCACTGAAACAACAGCTTCAAAAGGCCTGTGGTATCAAATATTTTATGTATGGTTATTTGTAGACCAGATAATGAGATCACCAAGACTTTCTTTCACTGTAAGGAACTGGGCTCTGTCCCGCTTGGCTTTCTTGGTGCCATTCAGGAAGCACAAAGGGAGTTCAGACTGGCTGTATCCCACAAGCTGATTTCCCCCAGCAGAGATATGGTGTAGCTGGCTTCCATATCCCCTTCCCCACAGCTTTTATTGCATAGGGCACATCAGGGGCAAAGAGGAGTGTTGTTGGTGTGGGGAAGAGGTGTGGCTGAAATGTGTTGCACTCCAGCTAGTAAACCTTTGCCAGTCAGCCAGCACATGTGAGCTGCTAATTTGTTCCCAATTTGAGTCTTATAGCCCCAGGCTAGCCACAGCAGATAATCTGGCCCTAATGGCGGAAAAATTATCCACAACCTCTCTGAAGTTCGATGACGTAGCTAAAGCATTGGACTGTGAGTTATTAGAGCTGGGTTCTATTCCCAGCTCTTGCCATTGACTTCCTATGTGACTGAGCCAATCACTTCATCTCTCAATGACTTAATTTTCTTGGGGACGATAGTGCTTGAACACCTTTGTATGGTGCTTTGAGATCCTTAGATGGAAGGTGCAATAAAAGTGCAACGTGTTATTAAAGTCAGACTTGAGGGAGTAGCTGACTGATCTGCAAAAGGATTCACCTACCTAATTTGTGCCTGGGGCCTGCAATTTTTACATAACTTACAGTGACAGCATTGTGCACATGCCCAGCTCTGAAAAAAGTATTAAGGAATGTGAAATCATCATAAGCAAATGTATTAGAACAAAGTATCTGCTGAAAATTGTTGCTAAGCTGATGGTTAATGAGTTTGGCACAAGCAGAGACTATGTGCATGAAGTCAGTTAAAAGGGAATACGGGCATACAATGAAAATGGCAACCTGCTGGGAGTGTGTGTCTGCATGTGCCTGAATTAAGAGAGATGAATGGGGAGCAGGCATGTCAATAAACTGAGAAGCTTCTGGAAGATGCATGAGGTTATCATAAAAAGACAAGCACATTGCTCCAGGGAGAGTTAGAGATAATGGCAACTTCCTAAATTCTAGTAGGAAGGAAAGAGGTGGCTTCATAGCTGTTTGTGAATGAAACAGAAAAGCCACTATTCTAGAAGACACTTAAGGAGGCTTAAATGGAAGAAACTGTGAGCAAGGATGTCTGAGAGCTAGAGCCCTAAAACTGATAAACACAACACTTGCTATCCCAGACTTGCCAGGAGACTTTGAGGACCAAATCCATGATGCAATGCAGAGCAAATGTTCAGTCAAGTGGAAGAGGTACTCTTGCATTGTGAGGGTAAAAGGTAGGCCACAGCTGGGATTTAATAGGACCTGTTAGTTCGTAGTGGACAGTGAACCTGGAGTGACAGTGATGGGTGCCAAGGGAACCAACTGAGCTTCCATTTCTGAGAGGTTTTCACCAGCTTGGCTTGGTGACTGTGAAAGGCCATTGGAACAGTGAGGGGAAGTAGAGAGAAGGCTGAGACTGGAAGACTTAATCACCCCCATTCAGCTTTCCTGAATCTGTGTGAATATTTTTGAGAGCATCCAGTTTTCCTCCGTTGGTGGACCCATCCTTCCACAGCTCCCCCAGAATCATTTGTTCTTCTGGTTCCAAAGATGGCTTCCTCTGGGGCCTGGGTCCTTCAGTGCTTGTTTTTGAGCCAGCCAGATGGGATTGCACAAGAGTAATAGAAGGCATTTTTCTTCTGTGAGGGGCTGAGCATGTTGCCCTCCTTCTACCCATACTTTGTGAAGGTAGAAGGAGGGGATCACTACAGTATTGCCACTTCCTGCCAACCCAGGAGCTTGGGCCCAAAATAAATTTTATCACTGAAATAAGACAGTATGAAGCTTTGATTTCTCTAACTGTGAAGAAAGTTATTCCTACAGACTATCCTACATGGGGTTGGATGACATAGGTCTCAGTGCTATGAGCCTACACTGATCCTGAAATGCAGTATCTTGGGTCCCAGTCCAGCGGATCAGTTAACTTTAAGCATGTGAGTAGATCCATTGAAGCCAATGTGACTGCTCAGATGCTTCATGTTAAACATGTGCTTAAATGCTTTGCTGGACTGGAGCTTCATAATGTATTTTTTTTAAAAAATGGAGACTATAGGTATTTAACCAAAAGTAATTTAGAGGCCTCTGAGCAGTCTTTGCTAATGAGTTTTGAGTGGTATCTGTAGTTTACTACCGATATTGGTCCTCCATTGTATTTTGTTGGAGAAGGGGTTATTGGTATGTACGGGCTGTTTTTCCCCTCTCTTTTTAAGGTGCTCTGTAGTATCTTAAATAATGTTTTGATATCGGGGAAAAATATTATTAAAACAAACAAAGAATCGTAAATGTGTCAAATAGTGTCCGGGGGGGCAACTGGTGGCCCAGGGGCTGCCATTTAATTTTATTTGGCATGCCCACAGGCAGTCACAGCCCCAGATTTTTCTTTATTTATTTAAGATTGAGCTGGATTGCTTAGGGCCCAGTCTTTTAGTAAAGCTGCTGCTGCCTCAGACTGTTCTTTTCGGCTGTGCTTCTCCACCCATGCAGGCTCTGACTCCACCCCACCCCACACAGCTCCATTTACTGCCTCCCTGTTGGCTGATTGCTTGGGAGCTGAGAGCCAGTCAGGTTCTGGCTAGGCCCAGCCAGTAGTGGGCAGGTTGGGGCATATCTCCACCAGTGGGGAGGACGTAACCAGAGCTGGGTGGTGTAATGGCGGAGTCTCTTTCCTATTGGCATAATGGAGGGGTGGCCAAGCCAAATCTGAGTGGCATTGCGATCCAGCACATGGGGTCCTGCTCCCAGTCCTGTACTCCACCCCACATGGCAGAGCCTATGTCCATGGGGAAATAGACTGGAGGCAGAGACTGGGAGCAGGTGAGAAAAAACATTAAGAAAGATGTTCTGATGTTTTGTTTTCATGTATTAATTCTCTGCACATCGGCACAGAATTAAACTCTTTTTTGTTTAAATCCTTTTTAAGGTTGTGCAATAAGGGATTTTATATTTAAGAACTTCAGTTTTGCACTGTTAATTCATGGTTAATTGTATGTTAACATGCCATATTGTAGCAAACATTTATGAGTTATGTAATATGTAGCCACTTAAAAGTATGGTTTGCCAAAGGGTTTTAGTGGATTTTGTGGCCCTGTGCTGCTTTAAAGTTGCCCATCCTTGCCCTAATCAATCATAGGGCAATCAGAGTGAGGCATTGTATTCTGCAGAAGATGAGGATTGATAAAGTCACTGCGTGTGTGTGTGTGTGTGAATTTTAGCAGTACTGTGATTCCACTTCTCTGGCCTTCTCCAGTCACCCATGGAAATAAAGTTTCAGTGCAGTTCGATGCCTGATACACTCACAATTGTGGAAACACACATAATTTTAAAAACTAGCTTCAAATATCAATATTCATTTTAATAGCTAACACTTTCTGAGTTAGTAGTTTTTTTCAATATTCATTTTAATAGCTAACACTTTCTGATTTTTTTTCCTCTCTCTCTTACAGTCATGAGAAGGCCAGCCCTACCGGAAAGCCCTGCTTTAAAAGAAGGAATTATTCAGACTAAAGGAGTGGTTTTCCTAAGCAACCAGATCAAAGTGAAAACTCTCAGAATAGCTCACTTACAGGTTTCCTTTTGCACACAGGTTCATCAAGAGTGTCAGGCACTTGGTGGGCAGTTCATACTCCTCTGACAAACTACAATTTGGTGGGAAACTTCACAAGAACCCACGGTATCAGTAAGCCCTGCAAATATCTTGATCTCTCTTCTTTTTTAAAAAGACTTTAAAAATAATTTGGTGGATCTCTAATCTAGTTATCTGCTGTAACTGCAATATACTGTGTATGTCTGACTCCCACAGACGAAGGCCTCTGTTTCCTTTCTGCCAGTACCTTAGTATCTGCCTTGCCCAGGAGTCTGCTGATGAAGACTTCCTGTTTGTTTTGAGTCACTGTTGGAGTGATAAATATACTTCAGCTTTCTCCTCAGAGAGGAAAGAAACCAGCTGCCCTGAACTAAAGAGAAAATATGTAGAAATTCCACCAAAGGGCTCTGTTATCATGGAGCCTCTATGGAAGCATAAAAGCAAGAAATATAAGCCACGACAAAGGAAACAATTTACATACTAAAACATCCTTCCACATGCATTGACATAAGTTGTTTGCCTTTAATCATTTATTTTCACTCTATAACTCTAATTTAAAACGGATTATAAATAAATAAATAATTGCGGCGGGGGGGAACCCACCCCATAAACACACACTACACAGTAATGTTTGGCTGGATAAACAAACAATTATACTTGTGGTTTCTTGATCTGACCACAAGCTTTAAATGCCATTTTTTGCATGAACCTATAATGCTTCTGGATAAACAATTGTGTTTATACTGTCAGGAGCATCCAGTGCAGTGTTGTGTAATTTCTATGTGTGATTACCAGGATATAGAATAAATTCCAAAATAAAAGAAAGGAAAGGAAGATGAGATTATTAGGTCATTTTTAATAAAAACAGCATAGTTTGGAATCACTTATAGCTTAATTTGTAATTTTAAAAGAATGCAGCAGTGGCTTTTAAGTTTCTGCAATTATCTTTTCATCTCTTTTTATCCCTTTTTTTATTTATTTTTTATTTTTAAAACTAGAGATGGGGCCCAAATCAAAAACCTGGATCCAAACCCAAGATCCTGGTTCATATCAGAATTCACAGCTCTAACCTAGTTCTTTAAGAAGTCATCTCTTCAGTTTTGGATTTTAAACCTCCAAGTTCAGAAGCATTTGAATCCAGGTGTTTGGGTTCTGCTGGCTATAGGAGTACAAAGTTTGTATCTTCATCAGTGTTTGTGGTCTGGGCCTGTGACACCCTCTGAAAAATTTAGGTGTGTATGGTGTGGGAATGGGGGTGGTTAGCCAATGTGCTATGACTGATAATGATGCTGGGGAGCCCGAAGAACAGCTTTGAGAAATAGTGTGGGCTAGTGGTTATGGGCACTGGAGTAGGGGTCAGGAGACATGTGTTCTACTCCTAGATCTGCTACAGACCTGCTGTTGAACCTTGGGCATGTCATTCACCTTTCCATGCCTCTACATGGCAATTAAACACTTGTGGCTGGCCTATGTCAACTAACTTGGGTTTGCGGGGCTCAGGCTACAGGGCTGTTGAATTGCGAGGAGGGAGGGTCCCAGAGCCCAGGCTCCAGCCCGACCCCAAGCGTCTGCACAACAATTAAGCAGCCCTGTAGCCTGAATTCTACAAGCCGAGTCAGCTAGGGTGACCAAATTTCCTGATTTTTATAGGGACAGTCCTGATTTTTGGGTCTTTTTCTTATATAGGCTCCTATTACCCCCACTCCTGTCCCGATTTTTCACTTGCTGTCTGGTCACCCTAGAGTCAGCTGACATGCATTTATTTGCAGGATAGATGCACCCTCTGTTTCCCCACTCACCCTTTGTCTGCCTTGTCTATTTAGATTCTAAGCAATTTGCAGCACGGACTCTGTGTTTCTACAGTGGCTAGCATAATGGGTCCCTGATCTTGGTCGAGGCCTCCGGGCACTACTGTAATACAAATAATGAATAATAATAAAAAATGAGAAGACATTCCAGGGTCAGTGGGTTTGTCCAGTCAGAATCTGCAAGGTGTACACTCCTCATTCCAGTATCCCACAAAGTGTCCCTCTCATGGAAGAATCAGCAAGAAACTTTGACCTTCAGATGGTGGTATTTTCTGCTCTCTCATTTAAAAAAAAAAAAAAGACATGACCTGGATTATTTGTAAGGGGGAATGGGGTTGTGTGTGCCAATGGCGTTATTTTGGGGGGATATCAGTTTCTGTTAAAAAAAGGCACAAAAAATCTCTGCTTTGGCTAAATAATATTTGAATTACCATTACAAGAAAGGAGAATCTTATTTTTCTTACATTTCTTGGTATATTTTCCCTTAATTATCACATGCCCTAAGTATTGGCAAACAATATACACTCTTTTGTAATGAACTACGCATATACATTCCTATAAGGTAAAAGGGTTATGGCCTCTATATCACTCAGTGAAGTTATGTGGAACAAAAATAATCATTTATAAGTGGTTTCAGTTTTACTTTTTTGGTGGTTTACCTCTACTAACTCCTAGTAAAATATAATTTCTTCTGTTACAGCTGATGAAAAAAATCATTATGGCTTTAAAGCATGAGACTATAAAAAGCTGCAACTAGTTTAGATATCAGTTAGAAGTTAATTCTGAGTCACTGCAATTGAAAACATCAGTTTACAACATTTACTGGGTTGCTATAAAAATGTATTCCCCTGTGTTACGTTAAACATGAGAAACTACACCTCAGTGTTTCCATTATTTATATATTTATTCATATCTTGCTGCTTTTGATTCAGCTGTGTAACTGTATGCAAAACAAATAACTACTGAGGAACAGAATAATTTGTATTTTGAGGGAAATAAATATCCTGAAGGATATTTTTTTGTGGGAGTGGTGGCACCTGTAAAGAATCACATGGATTTTGCAGACAAAATATGAGAGAGGAAAAAGTAGGTGAGACATTTTGGGCCCAGCAACCTTGACATTGGCCTGTTACGGAAAGGAAATTATTATTATTATTATTATTTTTTTTTTTAAATCCTCAAACAAATTCACATCTTGAAACACAGTGTGAGGCCCCTAGCATATTTTACAAAGGTCCTGAAAAAGATTTACTATCAGTCCCATACAAATAGAAGGACAATGGGCCAGACCCTGGGGACTGCTCATGCTGCACCCATTACTACTCTAGGGGTAGGGGAATTGGGGATGGGGTACAAAGGAAGCTATAAGCCACCTTTACATGGCCCTGCTCAGTCCCAGGATTGTTAGGTATTGGTCTGGTCTCCACTGCAAGACAGAACAGACAGACCTGCACTGTCCTACACCTGGGTGCCTATGGCCTCCAAGGACTGTTTCAGCAGCTAAGGTTTGGCTCAAAGTTATGGCCCCCTGTGCTGGGAATGGCACAGAAAGTGGCCAGTGAAAGATATTTATTGAAGACTGGAGTTCATGACAACAAAATAACATATTTTATTTCAGAAACATACCCAGCAAAGTCATACATGTGTCTTTTGTGACCAGCCATTTCTGGGAAACTGACATTTTATTTCTCCCCCCTCCAGCATCTGTAAATTCATGGAGTGCCCTGCATTTGACTTCTGCTGTCCTTCATGTCCTCTACACAAAAGATACTCATTTAATGAAAAGCATGTTGCTAGTTCCTTTAGTGCAATCCAGAGTTGCGCCTGGGTCACTTAGAACTGTAGCTTCTGCTGATGTGAAGACTTCCTGCTCACAGATAACACGACATGAGGCCCTACTTGCTCCAGAGCCTGATTGGCGTGGATCTCCCGGTACACAGAAAGGTGACATGAGACTGCTTTCCTTGGGGATAAGTGACACAAATCCCCTCCTTTCCTCTCTTTCCCCCACCCCCTGCATTTATTAACTCTAGAATCCAGAACAACAATGGGCAAATATTGAAAAGTGGGAATGAATGTTTGAATCATCACAAACTCATGGGGCTGTTTGAGATCGGTTAGATTTATTTTCTATGAGTGTTCATATTTTGTTGGTTTGCAAGGATGTTGGTGGAAAGTCTCCCAAATATTCAAGCCAGAAATGTTTGCAGAGCCACCTTGAAAATGACTAAAGCAGCCCTTAAGTGGTGCAAAGAGAGTACAGCAGGGCAGTGAATCTGCCCCAGGAGCCTCTGAAAAGTCCAGGATGCCGGCTGTTGAAGCTGGCTCTGAGTGACACAAAGCACTTCCACCCCCAGGGCCTGAGTATGCTGCTTCAGCACTCTGTGTCTGCCTATCAAAGTTACATTTTGCACATGTGTGGTAATTATCCATTGCAGTTTGCTATCTCTCTATCTTGGGTATTTATATGGCCTTTTTTACTGTAGTATCTGAATGCCTCACAATCTTTAATGTATTTATTCTCACAGCACCCCTGCAAGGCAGGAAAGTGCTATTATCCCCACATTTTACAGATGGGGAAGGGAGGTGCAGAGAGGATAAGTGATTTGCCCAAGGTCACACAGGAAATCTGTGACAGAACAGGGACTAGAACCCACTGCTTTCAGATCCCATGCCGTAATAATCCTTCCTCCCCTACTAGTCTGCCATACTGGCCCAATCCTTCCCACATTCTGTATGAGTCCTTAAATTATTCTTATTTTGAAGGCACTGTACAGCCAAAGACAGTAATAGTGTACACACACACACACACACACAGAGAAACATAAATAGTTGATCTAATATATTAAAAGTAAAAATAATACTAAAAATTAAGAAGCTTCTATCTCTTATGATCACAGTGTTTGCCGTAGTGAGTGGGAGTCATTTTCATCGGGACTAGTCATATGTTTTTGTTTTTCTTTTCTTTCTTTGGTGGAGAAGTTTTCTAAGGTATTTTTCAAACTTTCCAGTTTAGCAAAGTGTTGGCTCAGATTGAAAAAGAGAACTGGGCACTAGGTCACAGGCAGAATTAGGTTTGCACTAGTGGAGGGGGCAGGTTGCTGACACAGCTACAATCAGACAAAAACATTTCAAACTTCTGGCTTTGTACTTCTCAAATGCCTCTCTTAGAAAATCGCTTAAGTTGTTATTAACATCCACCACCCACCTTCCCTTTCTGGTCCTGAAATTGTGTAATAATAGATAATGTTGACATATGTTCCCTGCTGGTCAGAAATACTATACTTCTGTGAAAGGTAAAATTTTCAAGCAATGACAAAATGTATTTTGCTTGGATAGAACATTAGTTATTGGCCTAATCTCACAATGTGGGATATGGGGTAAAAGTTTTAATGTTTTAGTTGTGGGAGAGAGTTTGTTGGGACAGTGAAAGCATCAGTATGGGGTGTATTTAGTTTTTGACATTTCTAGAGGTACTGGCTTTGTTTCAAACTCTTGTGTCCTTAGGAATTTAAAAGAAACATTCCCAGTATGTATGAGGAACAGCTGTCTATGTACTCAGTGCAACTTTTCAAAATGACTATTTGAACATTTTCTCTAGCAGGGATTACAGAACAAAGTTACATATGTGTCCGTTCCCCACCCTCCACCTACCCACTGGATTCTTTTTTACAGATCAGTTTTTAAAGCCTTAGTAACTGTAAAAAGATCTAAATTTGTATATCCATTTCCCATTAGGCAAAGCTGTCTGAAAATAGAGAAAGAGGAAGAGACTGCAAAATCTACCAAACAAATATGAAGAAACTGTTTTTGAAAGTAATTTAGGGTGAGATTCAATAAAAGTGTGTCTAGTTTGCACGCTACTGATGTCTGCACAAGACTGTGCATGCCTGGAGAAATAGAGTTTTATTTTAAGTTTTGTACGGGTTTCCCTGATGGGGAGCTGGAAAGAATGGTTTATTTAATGTGATCTTTTGCATTTTATGATAGTCTGAGCTGGTGTTAAAAATCCAGAAATTAACATGTTGGTTTTGTAACTTTCGGAACTAAACATCTCTGATTTTGTTCTAAATGTATTGTCTTTCATCACCTTAAAGCTGAGGTGGGGTTAGCAGCTACAGAGCCAGGCATTAGGCTCTGGTTCCATTTCTATTGCAGGGTGTAGGCCAGCAATGCTAATACAGTTTTGGAGGCAAATCCCCAATTCGGCACCTAGCCCATTTAGCTGGACTGGGTAGTGAGCAAATGCACTAGGGGGATGAAAAGCTTTAACCCGCCCTACCCCCCACACACGTAGGTAAGAATTGAGAGAAAGGCAGGAGGGTCCTCGGGCCCACCTGGGCTCTGCCTGCTGCATGCTGTCTTACAGATATCCACCACGGAGTTGAGCTTCCACCTTGTAAGAGTGAGTACCCTCTGCCTTACTTTCAAATCCTTCCCCCTCCCCATACAGTGAAATCACATCTGCCAGGGGCCATCTGCAGTTCTTGAGGTGGGGACAACACTTACCCCTTGGTCCTTCCACATACATACATTCCCACTGATGATCTGGCTAATAAATTCTCTCTCTCTCCTTCCCTCAGGAGATGAAGAGCACGCTTAGAAAACATGGGCATGACACACATACAGCAGTAAATTCAGATCCACCTAAATGGGCTTTGAGCAGGACTTTGGCATTCTCAACCTGGGATTCAGGTGTTGGCCTGAGATTGGTGGCATGTTACGTACACCTCTGACAAGGTTAGCAGGATGTTCCAGATATGTTTATGCTACACAGCATTGCCATGATCCTTGCCTGAGGGGGAAGACATACATGAAATAAGGAGCCCTGAAAAGAAGAGGACATAGGAGCTGTGAGGCTCAGGAGGACATAAGCATGCTGGACCAGGAAGATGATGAGGGAGCAAGGACACCAGCTAGTGTTCCCTGAGCCCCCTGATTCTCAGAGACAGTCTGACAGTCAAGGTGAGTAGGGATAGATTGATTATTGTGTATATGTATTTGATTAATGGGGGGGACGGGTAGTCTAAGCAAATATAGTCTGTGTGATAAAGACATATGGGTGGAGGATAGGTTCTTTAACTACAGTTAGTGCAGAGCAGTTAGGTGGCTCCCCCTCTGCTGCTGATGGATAGACATCCTGCCATTCTGTGTTGGCAGTGCACAGGGGGCTCTGGCTATGCAAAGGGTGGAATCATTTGCGGGATGACTGCAGTATTTCAGGGTTCAGCATGGGTTTCCGCCTTACTCCTTTGAAGAGGTAATGAACTGCAGTTGCTGAGGGAAGGGTGTGCCTCAATCAGTCTGCATACCGGTGACTATTAGCACAGCCTTGGGGGTGAGTAATGTAGAACAGAGGGTGTTGCTGTGTCTGGCTTAGCAACTGCCTGGCAGTGTCCAGAAAGGATGCTGTAGGATCTGCAAGCATGCTTTCAATTCAGCCCCTGTCTTGGACAAAACACGCTGATGTCTGTTCTCACAATGTGAGGGGAGACTGGTAACTCCTATTAATGCTAATGAGACTTGTATGCCAAATATCCCATAGATCAAAACTAGAATAGACTGCATGAAGGTAACAAATGGATGTGCCAGCAACTCCTTGTGTGATGGGGCTTTAAGGACTGCATTTGTCATCATAGTTCCTTTTATAAAACTGAATATGTGCAGTTTTTTGTCTTTTGGAGGGAGCTCGCTTTCCTAAAGCCTAAGGGACAACTTGTCCAACAGCTCCCCCAGTAGCTCTCCATTCATTTCAGCTTCCAGATCCGAATCACCCTATTTGTTTTCCAACCCTTTCTGTGCTTATTCCAGGCTATGTGGCTCGGCTCCACTCAGTTACACCCACTGATGTCAGTGGAGTTGCACTGGTGTAACCATGAGAAGAATTTGGTTCCTCTTCTTTTTACTTCTTTCCTCATTTTGTCCATTTAACACCAGCCGTTTCCGTTTCTTCTCAAAAGTTTGCCTTTGTTGGTGTGAGTCTTCCACTCTGTAACTCCTGCCTCATGGTACAGTCTTACTGCTTCATATTAAATCTCAGCTGATAACTGATCTGTTTCCCCATGCCTCTGCCTCTTCTTCCCTCCCTCCCTCTGCTCTCTGTACAATGTTTTGTGATCCAGCTTGTATGAAAACACTGGATAATAAAAAGCCCTATAGTATTAATTTTAATTCTTTTTGGTGCAGCAAATCGAATAGTGTATGTTACTTCATCCTCTAATCTTCCCTTATCTATGATAATACATAAGTTTTATTTTCATTAATTGGGGGGGGGGAGTGATTCTTTAATGATTACTTCCTGGAGCTAAACTATTATCTTCCTTAAATACAGCTGTTTATATTATGCATAGCATAATTCCTGTCATAAGAATATATTATAACTCTTTGAAATATTTTGTGCCCTCAATTAGCATAAGTTTCAGTTTAGCTTTTATTAAAAAAAATAGTGAAAAAGGCCCAGGCAACAGCACTATCTATTGCCCCTTAGTAGAACTGGCTCTGAAGTGACCTCTGGCTTCTTGGGATGGAGCCAGCAGTGCTGCAGAGCTGGTATTTTCAGCTTTAGGAGACGAAAGTAAGTGTTAAGGGTAATGGATGGAGGCAATAGGATTTCACACATCAGTGTCATTACAGATTTAGGGTCTAATTATTTGCATTACAGTAGAGCCTCATCTGAGATCAGTGCCCCATTGTGACAGTCCCTGCCCAAAAGAGCTTACACTCAAATAGACAAGAGAGAGAAAAGGTGGGAGGAGAAATAGAGACACAAGGAGGTGAAGTGACTTGCCCAAAGTCACACAGCAAGTTAGAGCCTAGATTTATGATTCGGCACATTTGCAATTTATACTTAACTCTTAAATGCATGTCTTTACAAAACAGGATGCCATTCGGAGGTGATATCTAAGGTGGCGTGAATTGCACATTGTGAATGGATATACAGAAATAGAGCCCAGGTCTGCTGTGTCCTCTGTCTAGTGTCCTATTCACTGGACCACACTGCCTTTTTACCAGTCTTGAAGTAATCCTTACTCATATAAGTAGTGCTAATGGGACCAGTTTCTGGAATAAGAATTACTGTATGTCTGTGTAAGGTTTTGCAGTGTGAAGCCCTTAGAGGTGCCTTGCTGTCATTTCAGTGACTGCTACTTTTTCTCTAAGGGAGGGGACATGGAATGAATGATGAGGTGACTGAAAGGCACAACGAGGCTCCTTGGGACCACCGAGGGAAGACCCACATTTGGTTATAAGAATTCCTCTTCCACACACCTCAGCTCTCCTGATAACTTATTTAACATATATATCATGGTAACATCCAGAAACCACAATCTGGATCAGGGCCGACTGAGCTAAGCTCTTTACTAACATATGCAAGGAAACAGGGTGAAATCCTGGCCCAGTGAGGTCAATGGCAAAAACCCTCTTGACTTCAATGGGGTCAGGATTTCACCCATGTCCCTATCTTGAGTTTACAAACTAAGAAGACAAGTGACATATGAAAAGTGCAGAGGAGAGGGATGCAGTCAAATATTTATATTTGCTGTACAAGGACTATATAAGAGTTAGGTATTAATATTGTTTATTATTACTATTTTTGAGAAGTACTTGGTCCTGCCTCAGTGCAGGGGGCTGGGTTAGATAACCTCTTGAGGTCCCTTCTAGACCTATGATTCTATTCTTCTTCACAATTTACAATTCTTACAATTTCTATTGAAGAGTTAAGTCTATGTGTTTACAAAACAGGGTGCCATTCAGAGGCGATAGGTAAGGTGATGTGAATTGCTCATCATAAGTGGGTATACAGGTTTGGTTTATACCAATTTAGATTCCCTTAGCATGTGGTTTACAGCAGATTAGATTCCCTGGGCCAAAGTCATCCCTTGTTTGACTCTTAAGTCACTCTGTTGAAGTCAGTTGAATCAAACTAGGGATGACTTTGGCCCAGGGAATCTAATCTGCTGTAAACCACATGCTGAGGGGCCAGATGAAAAAGGTGCAGTAGGAAAAGTAACTGACAGGTGTAAGGAGGTGTAAGTTAAAAGCTGGTCTTCCCTTGCCTACTTTAACTTGTACCATTTTTAGGCCCCTCAGTGTGTAAGCAGCACAAACTCTCTTGCACTCACACTTACAGGTACTTTTGCAATACCTTCAAATCACTTCTGAATTTGATCCCCTCCTGCCACCTGTGTTGTTTATAAACAGATTTATGTGACTCTCTGCAGATGACACAAAATCAATTTGATTAGTTTACATTGTAGTTGTGCAGGGTAGGGCATAGTTGGCTTGCTTTGATTCATGTTAATTTTAAATTCTACCGTTAACAACTCAAAAGAGTAACACACAGCACTTATAAAGTGCTTCACATCTTACAAATGCTGCATACATATTATTAACTAATTAATTAGCAATGAATTAGCTCAATTATTTTCAGGTATATGGTTTCATAAATAACTTTCTAAAAGGGTTGTGACAAACTTGTACCATTCTTTTCTATGATAGCTGGAAAAAAAAATCCTGGAAACATATGTTTATTTTTTTTCCTGCTTCTGACCACTCTGTTTGGAAAAACTGCCAAGTTTGACTCTAAACTTGCAAATACAGTAACTTTCTTCTTTGAAAATCTGAGTCTATAACGTCTGGAGCAGCTTTTGGTAGAAAGGGTTGTTATGGTACTGACTCTTACGAACAATTTCATTTTCTTAAATCGATTTCATACACAAGGTTAACAGAGAAGGTCCAAACAAATGAATACATGTGCATTTATCTGACAGTATTTCATATACAAATAATGAAAGCAGTACATTATCAATTCTCTTTAGTAAGAAGTATTCTTCATGTTTTTATAAAAAGTACTTAAGAGCTGACTTTGAAGAAAGACTTTGAAAACTTGCCAAATCTTCTTTGTATTTTGAAAGTCCACATCAAGAAAGTAGTAAATAGTAATTGAGTGTAGGAAAAAGGAAACTATTAGCATTGTTTTCTTTTAAAGATAAAAAGAAAAATGCAGTGAAAAACTTCATAATCTCTGAAATGTGTATTTGTTATTTGAATCAATTTAAAACAATTGTCACTATTAACTTCATGTTAGCTTGCCTACTGAACTGTACAAAATGGCTCTATATCTGCTGGTTTCATGTATGTGAGGGTTTTTTTTGTTTTTGTTTTTTCTCTTTGGAGTTTTACAGTTTTAAATTATTTCCATTTAATTGCAGTTAGAACTGTGCTTAAAGTCCAGGATTGTTCAACCTATATTCATTTTTCTAATTGAAGGACATCTATGCTTGATTTCCATAAAGCAATAGTTCTTCAAAAGTCCTTTTGTGACACCCCATTTTTATTTAACTAAACTAAAATATCCCTGCTTTTGGTTTAATTTGTAGACCAAATTCTTTGCTGGGCCAAATTCTTTGCTGGAGTAAAATGGTGCAACTCCTATTCAAGTCACCACTCTACATCAGCAGAAAATGTGACCATGTGACTTCCCTAGAAGTTATTTTTAATAAACAGTTTGTTTACTGTGAAAATGCTCAAATGGAAATCAGCTGTGTGCTTGGAAGGAACTACAGTGAACCCTCACTATATACTGCAAAGGTTACAGGCTATCTTTCATGCTTGCACTAGTTACAGGAATTTATATTGTGTAATTATATGTAATCAAGAGGTTAACTTGTCTTTTATCACTGATAATGCAGGTTGTACTTATGCATATATTAATTGCAACGCCATTAAGCTGTCCCATGTGTGAGGTAGTATTATGAAGAACTGCCTGTTCACTTTAACTTTAATAAGTGCAATACATGTTCAGCTGAAAAGGAATCTGCAGTGTATTTAAACTGTGAGAAACAGACGTGTTCACTGGAATTCTGGGTGTGATGTAATATATAGCTGCCATTTAAAAATGGAACATTTGCCAACAATTTCCACACAGGTGTTCAGAGATTATTATGGTGGACATGGTATAAGAACCAAGAGAGGGAGATGGATAGGTAGGCACAGAGGTGCATACAACTGATTATAAATGTTGATTTTTTTAGTGGGGACCACTGCATTAGTCTATATAGAGAAAATATATATTTGTGTATAGAATGAAGATGGGACTGCACCACAGGTTTTACTGGCATGAGTTTGAGTGACTACATTTCCTAAGAGTTGAAGAAAGATGCTGGATTTTCAGAGTTTGCAAAGATCCTTTCAGGCTTACCAGTGCATCATTGCTCATATCCATCTCATTTTCACACATGTTGGCTCTGGATATTGACTCATCTCCTGCTTTTACTATGTTAAAAAAGTTTTTATTTAATTTTATAATACTCAACAAAACATGACACAGATAGAACTGTGATATACAATACATGAATAGAAATATAATGCAAACATATATGAGAATGCTATCATACTGTCTGTGCCTCCATTTGCCCATTGGTAAAATGGATTTAATGATGCATACCTAAGAGGTGAGTTATGAGGCTTAAGTCAGATCATACCTTTCTGCCAAAATATTTGTGGGATGTTGACAAGATGACCAGCAAACTCTGGGGATTATGGGGAGAGGGTTTAACCAGATCTCCCGCTCAGTGGAGAGGCTTAGTTGTCCTATCGGTAGGGCAAGAGAATATAGTCTCACAACTCTTTACATCTGTGGGGAAGTGAATACCTAGTTGTGCAGAGGGGAATTCATTTTGCTTTGCTACACGGGCTTCAACTTTGTTGGCAGAACAATTCCTGTGGGTGCGGCATTGTCATAGGCAATAGGGAGGAATGAAAAGGGAATTAATGATGCTTCAAGCATCCAGTGAGAGCTGTTCTTCCCCATCACCTACTCCCATACCCCAAATCCCACACTGGAAGACTCTGATATAGATAACTTCCTTAGGATCATAGAGCATTTGGGAGATGGTGCCACAGAGCTGGCACTATCCACACCCCCTATACTCCAAAGACAGCCTTTTTGGACCATGCTTCTCTATGCTTACAGAAGCAGAGGAGACAATCAGGGCCTTATTTACTTAATGTTTGTAAAGTGCCATGAGACCCTCAGATGCACGTTACCAGCATCTCATTATTATTACTCACTAAAGAAAAAATCTTGCTAATGCTAATGTTTCAGTAAAAATACACTCTGATTTTTCAGATTTTTCTTAGTTTGACAACAAAACTTTTACGCTTACAGAAGAAGTGAGATTTTAGAAGGGTCTTCTTCTGACACCCAACACTATGCAGGACACAGGTGAGGCAGAATTTCACATTTCTCTTTATGGCAAGGATGAATCTGCAAAATCACTAGCATAGAAGCTATGATTGTCTACCAAAAGGAAAATAGATCCTCATATAAGGTGAAATCCTGGTCCTACTCAAGTCAATGAGAGTTTTGCCACGGCTTTCAATGCGACCAGGATTTCACCCATGATATTTCAAAACGGATGTAGCTCCATGGAGTTGGGTAGGAACAGTTTTATAAAGCAGTGCTCTTTAAAATTTGATTTTTAAATTTAAAAAATGTAAAATACAATGGTCTGTGGTCATCCCCGGTGAAGCTCCATCAACTTCATTCGCATTCTATCAGGGATGAATTTGGAACTGTTTGTTTATTTAGAGGTTGTTTAAATGTTCTTTACCCTTCTAAACTACAAAAGTATGCAGCATTATTCCTGTCAGTGCTATAGTTCCTATAGGGAAGCAGAATTTCACAAAGTTAAACTTTTCTGTTTGCAAGGTTAAAAGAAGAGGCAGAAGGCCAGATTCACCTCTGTTATGCCAGTGACATAAAAAAGTTAGTTTGGCTTTACACTGGTATAATCAAAAGCAGAATTACAGATTTTCCATACATAAAGTTCACTTTGCTGACTCTCAATATATGAAACCATAATAAAGCCACATTTCGTACTGTGCCACAATTTACCTAGCCATAATGGATGGCAGTGGTGCCTTATGGATTATCCATATTATCTATGATATCTCCATTCTAAGTGACTACTACTGATTAGTACATAAAATAAATTGCTTTTATTATTTCTTCTACTGCGTATCTTCCTGTTGTTGCACCACATTCCTAAGCAGAGATCCAAATTTACTTCATTAAGCAATGATACAAATGATACAATTCTAAGTGTCTTTTTGTTTTGTTTTTGCCATAATGATGAACTCAACTGTGCATTCCTTGTTCACCAAATGCTGGTTTGGGAAGGAACCAAGTGTGCAGTGTGCAAGGAATGCCCTGTATCTTTGGGAAATACTATTCTGGAAAGATGCAGTTATCCTATCTGTTATTATGATAGCAAGTCTGAGTGGAACACCCTGTCTCTCTGCATTATTCTGTTTTACCTTAGGTCAGTGTTACTGAGTGGTTGATGAAATATGATTTGAAAATGTTCCTTAATGCCTGCTGCAAGGGGGCCCCACCCCATCCTTCCCTTATTTAAAACATTCCTAAAGCCATTTTCCAATGAAATCCCACTCAAGTGGACTGACTCACATCAGAAGACATTCCAGAAAGAAGAATAATTACGCCATTGCTGGAATTGATGTAATGGTGTTTTTCAGGATACTTTAATAGACATGAGTGATGTTTTGGCAGGCAGTTGAAATAACCCCAGATATCTGATTGCATTACTGACTACAACCAAGGGGCATCTCTGGGGAAAGAGCATTATTTGAGGTACTTCCTTCATATTTGTAACTTGCTGTAGTTATCTTTTAACACAACACAGGATTTTTTTTTTAAAAAGACATATTGGAGAGTTTGATGGAGAAGTATAACAAAATCTATTTACAAACTAAATTCTAAACATACACAGATTCCAAGAGATGGGGTTATGTAAACATCAACATAATTCTCTGGGTTATGTGCTGTTTAAAATAACATTCAGTTATGGATTTAGCCCAAAAGGTTGTCACTTAACAGCAGCATTTCTTTTGTAATCTGTATAGTTTGGATTTATTAGAATTTTAATTTGATCTTTAAAAGGTAATGGAAATGGTTCTTTCCCCCTTCTTTGGAATATTCTGAATGTTACATTCATTGTTTTCAGTTATTTAATTGAGCTTTGTTACAATTTGACACTTGTACTTCTCATATATGAAGTTTTGGGGCTGGATGTTGATTAGCTGTAATGTAGATGAGTGGAGGGTTGGTAGGCAGTAAGGCCCATGATGCCTGTGAAGCTGCATTAGAGTGACATGTACTGCGACTCTGCAAGAGAGCAGCACTGGGGCAAGTGGAGAGGCCGGGAGTGGGGGAGCCAGGATATGCTGGCCAGAAGAGATGATTACACACAAGTGAGTTAGGGATGCAAACTACCTTATTTTCAGGGCTGTAGTAAGTTATTTCCCTTCTCCCACTCCTGGAGCAAGGAACTGTGAGTCAATTCCTTCCCAGTTTCTGAGGTAGCGCAGCTAAGTGCCACCCCATACTCCAGACTGTGCCTAAAAGGCCTAACGTCATCCTAATTTATTAAGAATCTCTCTCTCATAGAAATACATTTATTCTCTCTCTCTCTCTCTCTCTCTGTATGTGTTTTAATACCATACTTATCACTATGATATTCTTATTATTAAATGCAGTAAACACACTGGACCAAAGTGTGCCCTTGTTTAACATTCACACCGCCCCACTGAGTGCTCAATCATTGCCTTCACATCTAAGCTATTTATTTTTTAAAAAAACAAAAAAACTGAGCATTGATGTTCCTGTTTTTATTTCTCAAAGCCTAGTCATTTAGCTACTCTCCTCAGGTAAACAGGTCTTTTTCTTGGTCTGGCATGCTGATAAGCCTTCACACTTGGCTGGGCCTGAGGTGCGTTTGTGCAAAGCCAGATTGTTTTAGTTAACATAATCAGTGAACTCACTGTTCTACCTGGATGTCTGGGAGAATTGCCAAGAGATTTCCCAACATTTCAATCAGAGACATAGGCTATAAAGCTGTCAGTTTTCTTGTAGGCCAATTTGCCTTTGCCATGGTTCTAACGTTCTATTCATTTATAAAGAAATCAGCCCAGGTCTTTTGGGGTAATATTTTATGCTGGTTTCAATTTGAAAAAGGCAAGAAAGAAAGGAAAGAAAGAGAGAAAGAAAGAAATTGAAACCAGCATAAAATATATTACTCCAAAAGACCTGGGCCGATTTCTTTATAAATGAATAGAACATTAGAACCATGGCAAAGGTTCGTTCTTTCATTCGTTCTTTCTTTCTTTCTAAAATATGCATTTTAAAAGAGCATTTCCCGACACAGGAAAAAGTGTCACACTATGATTTTGACACAATAGAAAGTAAGTTCCATTAATTATTATTATTATTATTTATTTTATTTTGCAGTGCTTGAGCCTGGCTCTCTTCATGTATTGCCCCAATCTCAAGTGACTCTGTTCTTAAACAAAGACATTGAGCTATTCAGGTCAAATATTCAAGGATAATATTGGTCTGAGAAGTAATTACAATCAGAGATATATTAAACTACCTGAAAATAATTCACTTCCACAGCAAAAAATATACCTACAAGTTTATGGGCTGTGGGTCATTGTCATCCACCCTACTTCCACTTGCTATAATAAATTTTGGTGAAATAGCTACTACTGAGTACTGAATTCAAAAGATTTGTTTTCCCAAGCATTCCATATTCACCATGTTGTGCCAGATTACATCATGTAACCTCCAACTATGTCATGTCACTTTTTTCAGATAACTTGATGCAGTAGGACATAGTATCACATCCACTTGAAATTTCTTTAATATTCTCCATGGGAATTTTTTGATATTTGGTTCCTTGGATGTTTTTCAAATGGATAGCTTGGTATGTTTATGACTTGACCAGGCAATGAAAAGTGTAGATGATTCATATTGTTCAGCAATACTTCAAATTGCATTGAACAGATGACATGCATAACAGAAGTGGAGAGAGAACGCAGAGTATGGAAGCATACCACTCAGTAAGCCTGCAGGAGAGGTAAGCAGAACCATCAAATGTAGTTTGTAGGAGTTCTCCTGCTATTTAATGATTTTGAAGTTTTTTAGGCCTGCAGGTCAACATCCCAAGAAGATGTCGGTGCAACTAACAAGGAAGATCAAGAACCTAGAAGATAGGGAGAGACAGGTTCTCTGGAAGGGAAAGCTGGAAATGAAGCAGGTTAAGAGCTTCACCTGTCACAGAAGAATTACACTTGCAATAAGGCAGATGTCAAAAAGACACTATTAGCTAGGAAGACTTCAAAACAGGTGTTTGGAAGAATGAGAGAATCTCATTCATAACCTAAACTGAAAATATTCAACATAAACAGCAACTTACTTGCATCAAGACTATATCAAGGCTTGACAAATTCACCTGTCTGGTGCCTCATGCAATTGATTTATCTGCCTGGACAGGTGGAAAACTGCCTAGACTTATCCGTGAGTAAAGTGGAGTTGTTAGTGCAGTGCCATTGAGGAACTGTTTTCTCTCACTACAGCAGTTGGAGTAAGCATGTTACAGTGCTACAAATTAGCAGACTGTTTTAAAACAGTTCCCAAGCATTGAAATTAGAAGTGCTTAATGCAGAATTCATATTTTCTAGCTCAGTCATAACGGGACTCTGGTGAATTTAATTTTTATTGCTTTCATGTTGTAACAGTCATTTGTCTTTTGGAGGCAATCATGGGAGCAGCATTACAGCAGGACATATGAAGATTCTTGTTTGCATCTTGTAATCCTGATGATATTAATTCTTTACTACAAGCAAATGCCACCTGGAAAATAAAATTCTGTTCTTCCACTTGTACTCATGTTGCACAACACTCCCACTGAAATAAATGGATCTCTTGATAGAGTAACGTTCTAGTCAATGTGATTAGGGTAGCAGAATCTGCTCCACAGCCATTTGGATTCTGGAGAAAAAAAATTCTATCACAGAATTAAGTGGATATAGAAATATCCAAGGTCATATCCTTAGGTATTAACTGGTGTAGCTCTGTTGACTACAATTAAACTAGGTTGATTTATACCAGCTAAGGATCTGGCCCATAAACATTTAAACAAGTGTTGTAATTTTTGGAAGCTATCATGAGTCTCCACAAAGAGTTACATGATGTTATATTATTTAAAATCTTGTACTAAAACCAATGGTTTTTTTATAGTTATGTCAATCTTCCCCCATCTAAAATGTGCCAGAATCTACTGTTACCAAAACTTACCATGATGCCATGTACTGGATATAAGAAATCAGAGACCATGACGGCCATGCTCATTACTGTTTCATTGCTTGATGATTGGGAGATCTTTTTTTCTGTCAGTGTCTGATTTTTATATTGTAAGCAACAAGGCAAGGTCTTTGATGTTTTGTTACATCCTTCAGCATCACTAGAAAACGACTTGTTTTCTTAATTTTCAGTGGTTTATAACTGATCTATAGCAGATCTTTTGGATTTAACCCCTAGTCACATAAAATATTAAATATGGCCATTAAAGAGACCATGGCTGTTTCTGAACCAGTATAGGTTTTAGCCCTGATGTCCCAGACAAATTCTAATTTGGGTAATTAAATCCTGCCTACATAAATTTCCAATGCAATTTTAATTGGATACAGGATTTTCCATTTCTAGTGCTAAATAATTGTGCAGTATTGATGTATCCTGTTAAACAGCTGATACTTTTTTTCCAGAGGTTGCTGAATTTCACTGGTAAGTGAAACCACTTCTGTATGTATAAAGACACAAATCTTGAGAAATGCTGGATGTTCTTAGGATCAGGCACAAAGTTTGCCAAATGTTTTTGGCATTGAGATGAATGGCACTGTAGAACTGTAAAATATCATTGTTATTTCTAATCAAGTTATTCCAAATCTTCAAAGCTGTAGCCACACTAATTAATCCCCCCCCCCCAAATAGATCTTTATACAGTATGACTTATTAGGTGACTACAGGGATTGGACTGAGTGATCTGAGAGAGAGAGTTTCCAGATTTGACTACCATGATTATATGAGAGAGGCAAACATGGTTGTCCAGATATTGGTATGGAACTATTATGTCATCCGAACCAAAAAAAACCAACCACACGGTGGATGTATTGACTTGGGGAAAAAACAGCCAACGTGATAAGGGATTTATACTATTTTTGGAAGCAATACACTTACTTATTTTAAAAGATATAAAACATTGTTTCTTTTGCCCCCTTTGGCTGATGGAAGCATGGGCATACCTGTTATCGAATAAAATTTATTGCATTATTTGTGGTATCCTGCAGAGACTTTTTCATGATTTTCTGTGGGACTGCAGAGACAACTTGCAGAGAAAATCACTACAGTTTTAATATGTTTGCCATATTTTTCAGCCGAGGGTGTAGTCCTAGCTGAATGACTTTGTACATAATGGTCACTCACCCATCATCCTATTTAACAGATTCACTCAACAACATTTAAATGCTGAAGGCATTTAACCAGCCATAGTGAAATCTGTTGTGGATATGTAGCTTTTCATGGGCACCCATAGTGATTGTGCTAGCCCCAGGTCCTGTGATGGATTCTGTACTCTGACAGTTTTGATGGAAAATGTTTTACAGGGAAAGATGTTTGGCATAGAGTGGCTGCAGTATTAAATGAAGCTCCTTGTGTCACCCCTTGCTTGTGTGATGTATCAGATTGCATTAACCTGGCTCCACAAAGGAAAAGAAATCAATACATATGCAAATTTGACAAAATTTTAAAAGCTATTTTTAGTTTTTACTGTTACCATGACAAAAGATGTCTCCATCTGCAAGAGACCTGTTTACTAGAAGTTGACCTTGCTCATGTCCATGGGGTAAATGGATCAGTTGGCTTGTCAGCAGATCAGCAGAAGTAAAACTAGTGTTAATCATTTACTAATGATCATCTTCTATTTTGAGAGCAGTCAGATTTTCTTTTCTCATAAAAAATGATGCTAAATTAATAGGCTACCGAAAACATTTGAAATCTCACAGATTATTTAAACATTTACAATGCACTACATACCATGAGTGACATTCACACTCATGGTATGCACACCACTTAAGTCTTCAGAGTATGTAGTCAACATTTTCCTGAGCATCAATGTTTACCTAACATACCAGATTTCAGTCACATGGGTTTTTCAAGTTTCTGGATTCCACAATCCTGGAATTTAGAACTGTACAAACTGAAGGAGCAGCAATAAAATAACATTAAAAGGTTGCATAGCGGACTCCATCAAGATGATTCTTCAGGGATCATGTGCCCCACTTGATATCAAACCCAAAATTTAGTTCATGAGGGTCATTGCTGGCACTAAGAAATATTTAGGAAAGTGATCTTGAAATGTTAGCATCCTCAGAAGTCAATTGATTACTGTACAGAGAGTTTGGTTGTCCCTTAGCAAGGTTCTCTCAGTCTAGATTTTTGCCAGTTTCTCTTCTGAAGCTATAGACAGCAGATTCAATATGATTACAAGGGTCTCAAAATGTATCTGAAAAAAAAAGATGTGTAACGTATTTTCATTGAATCCACCTCAAAATTGTCCACATTCGTATCCATCACTCATCAAAGAATTAGTATTATCCTTGAATCCCTATGTTGTAAAGTAGGTCTGTAAAGTACTTACTTTGCTTCCACTATCAAAATTGAAAGGAGAACGGGCATAATGATGGCACTAAACAGAATAATGATTCTTTCAGGTTTGGGATTTCAGTTTGACTCTAACAAGGCTAGAGAAGTTTGGCTTAACACAGCAACAGGGTTAGATGCATGACATGTTTAGGACACAGCTTCACAATAGAGGTCTCTCCAGTTGCCTAATTAGACAATGTGTGCGCATGTACATATGGGAGGGGAGAGAGGTGTGTCTGTGGGTGGCTTGCTGTGTGAGCTGGTTTTCAGCAGGGTAAACTAAAAGATGTTAACTGTTAATGGAAATGGCATCTATTCCATACAAATCTGGCATAGGGATGTGGAAACCTGGCACACACAAAAAGTATGAGAGGAATTTTGGATGGGTTTGAAAACAAATGCCTGAGGGGGATCATGAAGATCATGTGGATGGACAGTAAGGATTTAAACCATTTAAGAGATGAGCAGGCAGAGATAGCAGGCAGAGGTGGTGCAGAATAGGAAACTCTACTAGTCAGGGTAGCAGAGCACAGACTGCCAAGATAAGTAAAGAAGTAGCCCCATAGTATGGAAGGAACCATGTCTGTTGGAGAGATTTAGGACCTGATTAAGCAAAGCACTTACATACGCTTAACTTTAAGCATGTACAGTACTTAAGTCCTATTAAAATCTACATAAATATCTGCTTAAAATTAAGTAGGTGCTTTAATACTCTTCAGATGCAGAATTGGGGCCTCAGTGAATCATGACTGACTGCACCACAACTACGGTGGTGCAGAGTTTGTCTGGGCATACCCAGGAAGGGCAGCTCTGCTTTGTGGTGGGGAGGGGAGGAAGGAAGTCAGAAACTGCTGTAAAAAAGGTGCTCGGTGGTCAGCTTTGCAGCAGTGACTCACCCCCACCCCCCAGGAATGTTCATAAAGGTACAAAACCTGGGTGAGGACAAGTCTCTTTGTTCCACGCAGCGAGGAAGCCAGCACCCACCCTCCCTCCCCTAGTGGAGGCGAATGGCAGGCTGGGTTAGGACCTTCTGTGGGCATTAAGGTAGTCACCCCCTTTAAAAGGGAGCTGGGAAGAAATTTTTCCCACACCACCAGAATTGGCTTTGTTGGAATGTGTTTTTTTCGCCTTCCCCACAGCGAGTGTAAGGGAGGACCTTTTCTGGTGAGACGAAATGGTGGTAGACCATATGTCGCAACTTATTTTGTATGGTTGGGCAAATGTTCAGTGCAGGTACTCCTTAGGGAGGGCAGCCAGTGACCAGATAAATGGTCTGGTAAAGGACTTAAAAGGAGATACTGGATAATGGAACAGAACAGGGGAGCAGGTTAGGGACTCCTATGATTGATATGGCAGGGAGCCCCCCCCCCCAATAAGAACTGGTGTCAGATATAAAGAAGTGAAGAGAGAGCACTCTGAATTTTGAAGGCATCAATAGGAGCTCATGATGA
The DNA here is from genome assembly GCF_016161935.1 of Mauremys reevesii. Taxonomy (NCBI): domain Eukaryota; kingdom Metazoa; phylum Chordata; order Testudines; family Geoemydidae; genus Mauremys; species Mauremys reevesii. Next base: position 54,486,965 of record NC_052633.1, on the reverse strand, counting down.
TTTAAGGATTATAATGATGATGTGTACCATATATGTGGTTATATTCACTCTCCGAATTAAAAAAATACTTTAGTCAATGATACTTGTTATTCAGTATCTTATTTGCATAAAGAGGTAGGATCAATGGAGAGCCTCCAGAACATTTGAGGGAAATTTGTGGGGATTTTCACTTCCAGCTGTAGATTTTTTTCTGGAGTTTTAGTTTCCATTCTCCTCCTGTACTTTAAACTAAGCATCATTACATAAGAATGGCCATCCTGGGTCAGACCAAAGGTCCATCTGGCCGAGTAGCCTGTTTTTCGAGAGTCAATGCCAGGTGCTTCAGAAGGAATGAACAGACCAGGTAATCATCGAGTGATCATTGTTTTACAGAAGATACTGCAGGTGATTGAAAAATATTTATTATTAAATTGAACCACCTTCCCTGCCACTGCATCACATTTTATGGGAAAAGCCCACAAAGCTTCACTAGCTGTACTGCAAAAGTCAGCCCTTTTTGTTGAAAGTAATATAAACACCACTTATATCTCCACTGTTAGGAAGGCAGTAAGCACCTTACATATCTGTTATTTCTCTGATTGCACATTGAGACATACAGTCTTATTCCTATCAAATCAATGGAACTCCAAGGTGTGACAAATATACCCAGCCTGATTAGCATTCTCAGGATGATTTTGAGGTGGAGATTAGCAGTGCAAAGTTTTATAATGTTGGTGCTTCAATATAAGGCTTCAAGTTTAACACCCCATTAAGATGAATGGGCAGATTCACATTTCTTTTAGTAGTATCATGTGTCAGTCTGTCAACAGACCCATAAAGGCAACAGTGAATTGGTTTGTATTCTCAGAGTTAACATCACCATATAAAAAGGCTGGAAACAGAAATCGTTTAAAATGCTCATGAAACAATAAAAACTGGGGAAAACCTAACTCCGTAGAGTGTGTTAAACTTGCACACCTGCAGATTTCTTCCTTCACAGATGGTCATTTGCCAGCAAGGCAGCAAAACAGGCAATGATTTGCATGGCCTGTGCAAGCTCAGTTGGCCAGGCACCTTGTGTCTGCAGACCTCCACCCCTCTGTGGATGGTGCAGAGCCCAAGTTAAGGCGATTGGGTGGCATATCTTCTCCCATTAGAGAGGAGAATGCTTTGCACAGTAGCTTCTCACTAGTCTTCCATAAACCCCACAAACCCTGGAGCCCCAGTCCCAGAGAAGTCCCACAGAGGGGCTCTTCTGGAATGACAGAAGGGGGAATGATGCTGTGGACTCAGCACTATCTGCCCCATCCATATTCTGTGGAAAAACTACCCGAGCATGTGAAAATTTAATAAGCATGAATGATTTTGAGCCTCACAGAGCCTGGGTGAAGTTGGTAAGTATTATTACCCCCATTTACATATGAGGTAAAGGCAGCTCAGCAAGAGTAAGTGACTTGCTGAAGGAAAGGCTGCTGATTTCCAGTTCAATGCTTTTACCATTACCATAGCTTCCCTTCTTCCTCCACACAGCATAGCACTTTCTGACACATTTTGATGCCATTGCTGAGCTGTACAATGTGCAGCTTCATTAGAACAATACATCCACACTTTTGATTTGGCATAACAATCCATTGAAAGTTCATTGAAATTAGCATTAATTTTTCTCACCAATGCTTTCCTACTGCACCACAACTGCAAGGTTACAAGTCTGTAATCTTTCATCTATTACATGACTCTGTTATGACTATAGCCAATGATTAATGTAGGGTTAATAATTTTGTCTGATGGAAGTTGGTATAAGAGAGTGACTGTAGCTGACTGAAACCTTATTAGGCTCCCTTTTGCTTGGTTTAAAGAACAGATTACTGTGTGCTTCACCTACTCAGCAACAAGCTTTTCCATAAAAAAGACAAGAGTAAGAATATACCTGGAGGAACAAACTGTTTTCAGCTTGAAATTCACATACACACAATAGTCCGACACATCTTCAATTTGGTGTATTGCAAAGTAGCACATTATGTTCAACATATATTTGTAGCATACAGTAATAACTCCTTTGGAACCATTAAGGGGTAATGCCACCAAACCACTATGCATTTGACTATCTAGCTTTTCCCAAACAATGCCAGGTTTATCTGACGAGCTGGTGAGCTTTAACAGGGTAAACATTTTATCCTTGATGCACATCTCTCCAGTGTAAACCCTGTTCCTGTTTTAAAAGCACATTGCTCTACTAGTGTCAGATAGAGGAAGTATTGAGGCAAACTGTCACAGCCCCATGAAACCTGTGCTGCGTATCTGCCCACATTTGGGATTTAAGAAAGTCTGTATATAACTGAAGATCTCCAGTTGTGCACTCATCCTACTCACTGAAACGATCAGCTCCTCAGACCTTTTTTGCATTTGAGTCTGAAATGTACAAAAGAGGGCTTGGTTTGTCCAAAGCAGAGTGAAAGCAGCCCCAAATGGCCTCAGGCTACATTACACCTGCGGACAAAAGGTGAATTTGTAGGAAAAAATTAACCATAACTTAATGTCGACATTAGCTGAAGTAACTTGCACTCTTCAGCATGCACAGCTGTGCTATCACTAGGGAATTTTTTGGCTACATGTGAATTTACACATCTGTCAAATAACTTGGAGATCCATAGGCAAACTTTAGCACTCAGGAACATTGTGTGGATTTGTGACACTTCCTGTAGGATTTTGAGTTCACAAAACAGTGAATGGATTGCAATTTTACAAGACGTTTTGCCTATATAGATATAGGGCCAAATTCTCTTCCCAGTTACACTGGTGTAATCTAATTGAAATTAAAGCCCTGACTCCAGAATGCTGAGGCCCACCTTTCTACACGGTCCAAGAAACAGAACAAAATTGCTCTTGTGCTTAGGTGCCTCCACGTACTTCCTACTAATTTTAGCGTCTGTTTCAAAATTGTATGTGGGTTTCCTCCCATGGAGCTTGTCTCTATTGTTATTTGTATTACGATAGCAACTATAAGCCCCAACCAAGGCTGGGACCTCGTTGTGCTAGGTACAGAGCCAGGACATGGACCCAGGGTTCTACTATCTTAGGTTAGTGCTTTAAATACAAGACCATATTTCCTTTCCTTTGCTTTATTCCTGCCACATTCTTCTATTCCTTCTATCTTGTCTCACCCCTCTTTGTGTGCACTGCAGTTTCCATCTCCTTGACTCTCCAACTATTTTAAAAAGCTCACATGGAAGCTTCTTTCCTACAATGCACATGCTTTTTATTTTCTGTCTTTCTCATAAGCCTTCATATTGAGGCAACATAGTCTAGTTGACTAAGTGTAGGACTGGGGACCTTGAATTACTGAATCCTAAATCTGATACTGCTGTTAGCTCATTAGGTGGTCTTAGGAAAAGCGCTTAACCTCTTTGTGTCTCAATTTCTCCATCTGTAAAATGGGGGATAATGCTAATTACCTAAATCATAAGGATGTCGTGATGTTTAATTAGCTAACATTTATAAAGTTCTATATTCTGTGCTAAGTATTTGTATAATTTTCAGGACAGAATGCTTTATTCATTCAAAATTCATTGTCTTCATACCACTGTTTTCTGTAATTTACACTGTAGACTGCTGTCATCTATTTAAATATGTAAAGCATTTTGGGATACAGTTTATATGATCCACTATGTTTAAAATATGGTTGTATTGTGCATATGGCAAATCATTTGGCATCATTTTTTAAAACTTCATAAGTGTAGGACAAACACAATGAGTAAAGTTTTCCTTTAATTGTTGCATATCATTGTGTGATAAGCATAACCGAATGGAAATGGCTTATCAGAATTGTGGAGCTGAGTTGTAGCATATTGAGATACGTTGGGCACGTTGGTGGAATGAGTTGCAGGTGAAAAGTGATTTTTTAAATTAATTTATCAACTAGTTTGTGTCATTGCCTAGCATGCAGGGTAATTGGGACAGACTCCAGGCTTCAGGTTAAGTTGCTGAATTTGGTTCAGTTTAAAGCAGTGGACAGTTTGACTTCACACCATATGCCTGTCTGTTTGGAACCTGGCACTCAACAATTCCTTTTATACTTGGGAGGATAGCTGATATATTTTCAGGTCTGAAAATTATTATGCAAACATGAAGGTATTTGGATCTTCAGCAAGGAGTCTTAAATGAAGACACATTTTTTAAGTTTAGAAGCTCTAGATACAGGACTAAAATACTGGTGGAACACTGACCGTATATTTCTATATATTTCTTAAGAGATGATCTACATGCACCTCCAATAACCGACCCATTTACCAGATCCAGAAACACAAATCCAAAGGGCAGAAGTTAGGAAGTTCAGTTGTCACAACAGCACAGAGAGGTCCACCAACATTTTGGTACAAGACCTTTTTTCTTCCCAAGAGCAACATCTGCTCCTTAGCATGCTGCTCATTTACATGGCAATACTCCAGTCGCTCTTCCAGTATGCAGCTTTTTAATAGTAGTGCTGGTGTCTGAGCTCTGGAAGAAACCAAATGGTTTGGGTGTGCTTTTGTGTGCAATGAGTTATTCCTACAGTGTGCTTATTTATAATAATGGGCATTCATTATCATGAGCGAGGCTTTTTTGCTCAGGAGTCATCACAGTACATACTGTGAATGCATCTTGACAATAGTTTGCATTTGTGTATTATGGACCCATAATACATATTTTTGTGTGTGTATACAAATCTGTAATACTGACTGGATGATAAAAAAAAATCCTTAGGAAATTGCATGAACAGTAACTCCTTTTAAAATATTATATCTTGGCCAATTTTTTTTATTTCCAAATATCCTAGTCCACACTGTAGACTAACAGCCTGCCAATTTCACTTAAAAGTAGCCAATTTTTAAGTTACAGAAGCACAAGGAGCAGTGGAATATTCTTTTTTTAGGACTCCTCTAATTTAAACAAAAATTATAACATTTTTATTGCTTTGCCCAAATCTCTGAAAAATGTTTTTGCTGTAATTCAGGCTGGATCATTTTTTCCTGCTCTGTTGTACACTATAAAATTTAGAGCTTGGTTTTCTTTATAAATAGAACACATCATTCAGGATCTATATTGATCTATTTAGTTCCAAGCCCAGATATAGCAAGATCTATTAGGAAACATGAGTCACTTTGTTGTATGTTTATTAATGGTATTTAATTCTTTCTTTCTTTGTTTCTTTGTGTTATTTTTTTTTCCTGAAGCAGAGCAGCACTTTCCAATTATTCTGTGAGCTACGAGAGATTTTTCTCCATATACTGCTCTTCTGTACTGGTGTCCTTAAAGATGCTTTATCTTGCTCTTTTGAGATTGTAACATGATATGTTGTCCTGCACACAATGCCATAAGAAGAAAGTTGAAAATGATGTAAAATAAGAGATGTTGACAAAGTCTCAACCATAGCAGAGCTAGTTGGCTGCTGCTATTGAAATGACTTAAAGGCAGCAGGGAAATAATATTCAAATTGCAGGAATACCCACAAATGTTTGCATGAAAGATTTTTTTTTTGTTTAACTAAGGTTTCGTTGTCAGAAGAAAAAGAATGACCATCTTTTAAGATTTCTCATCTACATACCTAAAAACATTATCTACTGGCATCAAAGGAATAAATGCACAGATTCATTAGAATAATTACAGAGAAAAGAGAAAAGTGGAGTGAGCCTCCTTAGATTTTTAGTTTCATATAGTGACTGCCATGTTAGGAGGGGAAACAGCTAATTAGAATCGCAAAAGACAGTACCAATGCTAAGAAAATGTGCTGTGTGATGAAGGTGGCAGAAGTTGTAAAAGATTTATATTTAATAAGAAGTAAGCAATGACTATCAATGTACAATAGCTTAGAAACAACAGTAATTACCATTCAAATGCTTGGAATTTTGACATAAATGTTATCTAACCTTAAAAAGAATATGGTGGTAAAAATCATATATATTTATCCTGCATAGTTGAATGACTTCTTTCTTTCTGTCTCTAAAACCCTGCACTACAGTGTTTTATTTATTCGGAGTCTAGCTTTTAGACTGTTTAGCCAATCAGAGAGGCTGTAAAGGCCTAGGACCAGGCTTGGTGCTGAGCTCCAAATGCGATTCCAGTCCTGACAGGGGGATTATAGGAAACAGATGACTTACGCTTCTAATTTGTGGCCTTAAATTGCAAACAGAATTTCAGGAGTCGAGCAGAGTAATAAATGGCAATAGAGAAAGCCACACACAGCCAAATCAGTATGTGGTGGTTGTAGGTTAAACTAAATAGGAAGAGACAGGTTATGATGGTTTAGTGTATTACAGAGAAGAAAGTCTTAAATTACTAGTGCTGAGAGGTATTGCACTATGGCAGACAGTATTGCATTGTGTAGTCTACAGATATCACAAGCAGAACAATAAAAAAGCAGGTTTAGCATAAAACCTGTTGCTGGACAAATCTTTTTCCCCTTAGAAATGGAAGCTGTGTTTTATGTTTGTTTTGACCTTAACTATATGCTTGCCCCTTAACATCTGTTTTCTACTGTTGCAGTTTTTCACACCAAATTAACTGTCAGGGATTCAGATAAAAGAAGTGTAAAATGCTTCCAAATTATTTTTGTTGACTTTCAGGACTAAAAAAGTGCCTTGATACTCTTTCTGTGCTGTATTGTAATATTTGGATTTCAAAGACATAAAATATAGTCAAACATTTTCAAAAAATTAAAAATTATGATAGTTTTAAAAAATGAAGCTTATGGCAGTCTTCAGACACATGGCTTTTTGAATAATTAGTATAATGATATCAAAGTAGGTTTTGGGTTAGGTTGTTGAGCTTTCACTCTAAACCAGCTGACTAGTTTTATTATCATTTGGAGCTTCTTATTTATTTAATAAAACATCACATCAAAAGTTTGTTTCATAGTGTTAATTGATTCCTGCTTTTTATGAGCCTTAAATTAGAAAGATATATGCTGGGAATCTACAGAGGTCTAAAGACTCACATGCAGAAACTAATGTTGGATTTGCTTCTCTTATATTGGTATAATTGAAATGCAAGAGAGATGGAGAGACAGAGAGAAGGCTGAGTTTTCAGCATGTGGAGTAGCTGGTGCCACAAAAGCATTGTACTGTACAAAAAATGATACATCAACTGTTAGTGCTTCTTAAGCTTCTTAATTTAAAGGGTATTTTAAAAAATGATATAGCTCTTTTATTTAGGAGTATGGGCGTTACAGAATCTGTGCAAGTGCTTTGAAAAATCCATATCAAATACCAAGTATCATGGTAGGGATTTCTACTATAGAGATAATACCGCTTTAAAATGATAATTGATCAGGCTTAAAAATAATACTAACTCCAAGTTAAAAAATGAGACAAAACAAATCTTTGACCCATTGCAGTACCTTAGCCTGCCATGCTGCATGTGACATAGTAGTGTATACCCCATGCTAGTATCCTCTTGATCAGATAATCCATCATGCTAAAACCTCTAGTCTTTTGAACCACTGTGCCAGTGTACAACTTAGACGTTTTATTTCAGGCATCAAAGCCGGCTTGCAATAGAAATGAACAAAACTGTTGTTATTGCAAAATGGTTATTGTTTTAAGCAGGTCTGTTGATAATCATTGAATATGACTCGCTAAATACATTTTGATTAATCACTTGCAAAAATCATGCTTGTTAGAGCTGCTTTATATTCTGTGTCACTGTGATCTCAGCATAGGTTATAGCTGTTTCTTTATAGCTGATATGATTTTTTTTCTTTAAGTCACCTGGTGAGAAAGGAAAACAAATCTTAGTTGAAAGCTTTTGTCTGCAACACAGTCTCCTCTTTTCATCCCTAGGCTCTTTTTAAAAAAAAAAAAAAAGCTCAATTATTGTCTGTGCCATAGAGAGAAGAATGGGGCCTATACGGGACCTGAACCTTTTTAGATAGGAGATAGCTTTTGTTTTTTGCACCCCATCAACACTGATCACCTAATTAAATTTGATATCTCTGGCTGGAGCAAAATGATTTGTTAATTGTTCTTTGGGAATTTACTTAATGAGTTTAGATGTCTTTTGTACAGTACATGTGGGGGTATTTTGCAAAATGGAGCTGAAAAGAAAAACGGGGGCAAAGGCAGAAGAAAAAGAGTACTGAGAGAGCAAGGTGTAGTTTGAACAGAAATGTTGGTGGACTGCAGTCATTCATTAGTCAATAACAGAAAACAGATCTGAACTGTAAGAAACCCTCCCTGTCAAATATAGCCATGGACATCTGTCAGGGCTTCAGATATTACACCTTGATCAGACCAAGACAGTGACACCATTTTCTTTAACAAACACCAGCAGCCTTTCTTTCTCCTTCATTTTAACATTTCTCAGGGGTTGGATTCCCTTTCTTCTCCTGCTCTGTAGAGAGTAAAAGGAGCTTGTTAACTTGCTTAGATATTTTGACTGCTGATGCACTTTAGCCACTTGCCTGTGGTAACAGTGTCAAAGCATTACTTGGTATAATTGCTGTATTTGCAGTCTGAAGAGTGCTCGGACTTAGTGTTCAAGCAGCTGAATAAAAAAGAAATTGTCATTTTTGAAAAATCTGTGAATTATCCTCAAAGTTGAAACAATGCACAATGTTTAAAATGCCTTCTTTTTTCCCCTTGTATTCAAGAACAAAAATTCAAATAGGTAAACGTTTTGATAAATTGTTTAAAATAGCAAGTGGCACATTAAAGGCACGGTTTTAGTACTTTTTTTTAGGTAGGGGGATTAACCAGCGAGGGTGGAGGGGCTCTATATTTCAATTTCTTCTACATCCAAAGCTACCCATTGGTCCATTACAAGATCATATGCTTGGAGTCTTGGGCTTTCAAGGAATGCAGGATCAGGCCCACAAAGTGTACAAAGTTACAAGCCAAATCATCTTTTTAGTTTCAAATAAGTGCCATAAAATATTTGAGCTCTTGTAATTAAGAAGTAACCAGAGAGTATTAAAAATATTAGTTACACTGACAATTGTGTCACAAGTTATATAGAGTATGGATTGCATGTGACAATTTTTTGATGGTCCTTCATTTAGCAAAGATGTGAATAATTTATAGATGCTCTTATCACATCCATTTTCCAAGTGGAAATTGAGAATATAATGGAGTTTAATTTTATTAATATGCAATAATAGATGGCATTCTAAAGCCATATTTGCTATATACTATACCTCTGTGATATGGTTGCATGCATCACTTGCTGTGTGATTCTTTTTTTCTTTTTTTACATAAAGCAAGACAAGGTGCAGATTGTAAGCAGGATTTGGTCTAGAAAAAAGCCTATGTTTTACGTTGAAACTTATGGACCAGATCTGGTGAGGCAAGCTACTCAATGCCCTCATCTCCCACTCAGCAGCACACTGTGGAAGGAACGCAACCCCATGCATGATCAGGCCTTCTGGCACAAAGTAGATGAAATCAGGATAGTTTTGTCCTATAGATTCTAGACTTGACAACCATTCTAGGGTTCATCTGGACATGGCTGCAAAGAAAGGGGTAGCTGACACAGTAAGCAAACACTTCTTTCTCATGGCCCTTTTTTTGGTTAGGCCAAAGCTCTATCCTGAGGCACATACACTGTGAAGAAAGCAACAGAGCTAAGCCTGTTTTTCTCTCCATAGCTATATAGTATTTCAAAGCCTGCTTTTCTGACACGAGGCCCAAACCTGTGCTGAGTTTATTGTATTATTTTTTTCAAATCCATCAAAAGGTCTATTCAGGACTCTTAGGCAATGTTCCTTAGCTGGAGATACATTCATTGACACCAGGTGGGGATCTGGCCCAACAGGAGAAACTGACCACTGAAAGAGCTCCCTGACGTACCAAAATAAACTTCTTCAAAACCCTGTTTAGATCCCTGACTACCCCCAAACCTGGGAAAACAGATAAGCCTTGCAACATGCCTGGATGGTATTTTCCAATTGCCTATACAGAGGCCCAGTTCTATTATGTTTGGCTTCTCTCCTTGTTGTGGCAGGGGAGCAGGGAACATGTTGATTTCCTTGGAATTGCATGGTGTATAAGCCAGGGCAGCATTTGGTTCATGGAAGTCTTTTAAGGCAGCACCTAGTAAAATGATGTATCCTGCATTTTACTATTGCTTGTAGGCTTCAGTGCTTTCTCTTTCTAATTCAAAGTGAAGCATACTTTGTTTTACCGCCTCCAGATACCTTCTGTGGAGGGCTGATGCAGTATGATGTGCATTTTACCTGGCATTTGGGAGTGTTTGTTTAACACTGGACATGATTACTGCTCATACAGTGCCTGATTCTACAAGATGATGAGCCCTTTCCAAAGGTGCTAAGTTCCCTCTGCTTTCAGAGAAACCAACAAGAGTGAAGGGTGCTCCGCACCTTGCTCAGCACCTTCTCATTCATTATAACCTTACATACATGCCAGATTTGTCTTTACTATATTATTTAGGGCCAGATCCTGCTCTTTCTCCTACTAATGTAAATCTGCAATGGCTCCTTTGAATGTCAATAGAGTTATTGGAAATGTACATGGTTGTACTTGGGATCAGAATCTGTCCTTTCACGTTTTGGGGTTGAAATTTCCTGACTGGGTACATACATCTACACTGCAATAAAAGATGCACAGCCTGGCTGTGGCTGGCCTGGGTTAGCTGACTTGGGCTTGGGCTAAAAATTGCAGTGTAGACATTCAGGCTCAGGCTGGAGTTCCAGGCTCTGAACCCTCACGAGAGGGGGTGGGTCTCAGACTCTGGATTCCTGCCTGAGCCCAAATGTCTGCACTGCAGTTTTTAGCCCCACAGCCCAAACCCAGTAAGCCTGAGTCAGTTGACCTGGGCTCTGAGACTTGGTGCTGCCATGTAGCAGCGTAGACGTACCTTTTCATTGCAGTGTAATAAAAAGACGTACCTTTTTATTGCAGGGCCAGTGTAGACGTACCTGACACCAGTACTCCCCAAGAATTGCCCATTTGATTGTTGCTAGTACAAAATTGCCTTTATGTTTTTGGAAGACTTTGTTCCCTCCCCGCCCCAGCTGGCAGATCTCTCCATTTTAAAACTGCTTTTGAAGGAAAAAATATGGATTTCCAGAAGTAAAGGACTGTGAAAGAGAACTCCTCTTCACAGGCTGGATGCACTGGGGTTGGGGTAAGCCTCTTGCTATATTATACAGAATTGTAACATGTAAGCTATTGTTTTGAAGCTTTACTATGTTATTGTCCTTTCTCATCTGAATAGGATGCGCATATCTCTGGTGGATGTAGGTTAGCTAAGTAAGTCATGCATAGATGGAATTTATTAAGTTTGCATGGTTGTGACAGCTGTGAGTGGGAACAGTAACTCTGAATGTGCCAAAGGCTGGGAGAGGAGGAATTTTTGTATGTGTCTTAAAGGAAAACTGCAGTGTAATTATGAAAGCTATTCAAATCTCTACATTTAATTATGAAGGGGAGAAAGTCACTAAAAATGATTTTTAAAGAGTAATAATCTGACAGGAAGCTGTCACTTGGACAATCTCCTGAGGCAGATTAGGGCAGAGGAAAGTCAGGTTCCATTAAGAGCCATTGAAAATTGGGCATTTTAAAGGTAAATCCATTTAAATGCAGATATATTTATATGTATCGATATAATGTAACAACTGGTTAAATTATCTGTTAAACTGACTAAAATGGTTCTTTTTTACATAGAGAATTTACCTCAAAATAACTTTGAAGCAAGTCTGATTTTCAGCAGCTTCTAGTGGAAACATATGTCCCATTCTGCTTCCTGAGATGAAGTTCACCCTCTTTGCTGTATCATTAAAATGGCAAGCTAATGCTAAATACAAGTAAAAAAAAAAAATCATTTTTAAATACATAGCCCAAATCCTGTTAGCTCTTTAAAACCATATATGTGTTTCAGCCTTTTTAAGCCCCATAACCCAGATTCACACCACCAAAGGGTCAGGCCTGCTGCAAAAGAGGCTATGTCTATTCCGTGGTGGGGAAATGTGTACAATAACCACATCCTGTGGGCCCCCTTTAATCTTGTTATGTACACTGCAACACTGAAGTCACTGAAGTCACAGTAGATTGAGGCCTAAAATAATCCCTCCTGAGCTGCTGAGATATCAGGATGTGTCTTAGAAGACACCTTGTAAGAAGGTGGGTGTATTGCTGCTTTCTGCTACTCCTGTTGGCCAAGGTCTGTTTGTTTATTTGAGCTTTAATGGTCCCCTTACATCCTACTAGGATGGCAAATCCATCCTTGAGCTGTCAGCCAGGAGGTTCCTCTCTTGGGCTGTATGGGCCATTCAAGCTCCCCAGCTGAGTCACACACGGATTCATAGAATCATAGATTCTAGGACTGGAAGGGACCTCAAGAGGTCATCGAGTCCAGTCCCCTGCCCTCAAGGCAGGACCATCCCTGATAGACATTTATCTAACCTACTCTTAAATATCTCCAGAGATGAAGATTCCACAACCTCCCTAGGCGATTTATTCCAGTGTTTAACCACCCCTGACAGTTAGGAACTTTTTCCTAATGTCCAGCCTAAGCCTCCCTGCAGTTTAAGCCCATTGCTTCTTGTTCTATCCTTACAGGCTAAGATGAACAAGTTTTCTCCCTCCTCTTTATGACACCCTTTTAGATACCTGAAAACTGCTATCATGTCCCTTTCAGTCTTCTGTTTCCAAACTAAACAAACCCAATTCTTTCAGCCTTCCTTCTTAGGTCATGTTCTCTAAATCTCTAATCATTCTTGTTGCTCTTCTCTGGACCCTCTCCAATTTCTCCACATCTTTCTTGAAATGCAGTGCCCAGAACTGGACACAATACTCCAGTTGAAGCCTAACCAGCGCAGAGTAGAGCAGAAGAATGACATCTCATGTCTTGCTTACAACACACCTGTTAATGCATCCCAGAATCATGTTTGCTTTTTTTGCAACAGCATCACACTGTTGATTCATAATTAGCTTGTGGTCCACTATAACCCTTGGATCCCTTTCTGCCATACTCCTTCCTAGACAGTCTCTTCCCATTCTGTATGTGTGAAACTGATTTGTTCCTCCCTAAGTGGAGTACTTTGCATTTGTCTTTATTAAACTTCATCCTGTTGACCTCAGACCATTTCTCCAATTTGTCCAGATCATTTTGAATTATGACCCTATTCTCCAAAGCAGTTGCAATCCCTCCCAGTTTGGTATCATCTGCAAACTTAATAAGCGTACTTTCTATGCCAATATCTAAGTCGTTGATGAAGATATTGAATGGAGCTGGTCCCAAAACAGACCCCATGCGGAATCCCACTTGTTATACCTTTCCAGCAGGATTGGGATGAAACTCTCCAGTTCATCATCCCACCCCATGCTGTCACCCCAGAACACCCAGATGGGGAGGAGTCACTGATTCCATCCCTGTGCTGGGTTGACCTACACTAGGCCTGATTTTGATCTTGCAGAAGTAGCTTTATGTTGAGTTTACTTCTGACTTTCACCTGTGCAAATGAGAGGAGAATCAGGACTAGGATTTGAATCTCTTTGGGTTTGATTAGGATTCTGTGGCTGAGAGATCAACTGACCTGTACAGATCAGGGGGCCCTCGAGAGGGTAGATAAGGACAAATAGGGGAAATAGATTCAATATGTGTAATGACCCAGCCACTCCCAGTCTCTATTCAAACCCAAGTTAATAGTATCTAGTTTGTATATTAATTCAATCTCAGCAGTTTCTCATTGGAGTTTGCAGGACAGGCCCAACAAAGAAAATAACAGAATGCCACTAGCCGTCACCTTCAGCCCCCAACTAAAATCTCTCCAGTGCATCATCAGAGATCTACAACCTATCCTGAAAGATGATCCCTCACTCTCACAGATCTTGGGAGACAGACCAGTCCTCGCTTACAGACAGCCCCCCAAACTGAAGTAAATACTCACCAGCAATCACACACCACACAACAAAAACACTAATCCAGGAACCTATCATTGCAACAAAGCCCGATGCCAACTCTGTCCACATATTTATTCAAATGACACCATCATAGGACCTAATCACATTAGCCACACCATCAAGGGCTCATTCACCTGCACATCTACCAATGTGATATATGCCATCATGTGCCAGCAATGCCCCTCTGCCATGTACATTGGCCAAACCGGACAGTCTCTACGCAAAAGAATACATGGACACAAATCTGACATCAGGAATCATAACATTCAAAAACCAGTAGGAGAACACTTCAACCTCTCTGGTCACTCAGTAACAGACTTAAAGTTGGCAATTTTGCAACAGAAAAGCTTCAAAAACAGACTCCAATGAGAAACTGCTGAGCTTGAATTAATATGCAAACTAGATACCATTAACTTGGGTTTGAATAGAGACTGGGAGTGACTGGGTCATTAAACATATTGAATCTATTTCCCCATACTAAGTATCCTCACACCTTCTTGTAAATTGTCTAAAATGGGCCATCTTGATTATCACTACAAAAGTTTTTTTTTCTCCTGTTGATAATACCTCATCTTAATTAATTAGCCTTTTACAGTTGGTCTGGCTACTTCCACCTTTTCTGTTCTCTGTATGTACATATATTTCTTACTATATGTTCCATTCTATGCATCTGATGAAGTGGGCTGTAGCCCACAAAAGCTTATGCTGAAATAAATTTGTTAGTCTCTAAGGTGCCACAAGTACTCCTGCTCTTTTTGCGGATACAGACTAACATGGCTGCTACTCTGACAACTTCAGAAGTGTGTCTCAGGGAAGGAAAGACACAGGTGGTTTTGAACCACCTAGTTTTTTCAGTCCTGGGGTCCCTGAGCACTGACACCATCTCCTATGTAAAACAGAGCATCCTGATGATATGGTGGCTGTCAGTAGCCCACAAAGGCAACCCAGCATCCAGGAATCAGCCTGGGCAGGTATACACCAGCCTGGCACATGGGAACAAGTTGACGAAGGACCTGTGGGATCCTTCCTTTGGCTTGTTAAACTGTGTTCAGGTACTTTGCACTACTGGAATGGTGCAAAGCAACCTAACTGAATGGAGAATCTGGCCCATTGTGTTAGGTAAATATGTATCCACCAATGTAAGGAATTATCTTAATCACTGATGTTTTCCTTTGCTGTAGATATAAGGCTGAATGAGGGAATACAGTACAACCATGAATACAGTTTTAATAGGGCTGTTTTTTTCTATTGTATGATAATTTTTGAAAATTTTTATAACTTAGCATTCCATTTTAGACACTTTCTGAAAAAACTAAATTAATTCTAATTTTACAGGGCTCTTTAGGTGGCATCTTTTAATTTTCACCTTTTCTGGGACTTTTGTTGCAACCTAAGATTTTACTTACAGTAGGTTAAATCCACGTTTTTAATGAAGCACTTCTTTCTCTGTTTTTTGTTGTTAGACCACATGGGATATGTTCTATTGATGTGTGGGGAGTTATGATTAGATGAGAATATACCTCTGAGGAAGCTCATATTATCACACATAAAACATCAGAAATTGCAGAAATGATGTTCACAACTGTGAAAAAACAATGGATTTATCTGAGTTTTTCCTAGTCAGACCGCAGCATCTGAGAGTTTGCTAGGATTTATAGTTTATTAATAAGGGCAGTTGAAAATAAATTGATAAGGGAAGCTGAAAATAAATGTTCCCAAATCAAAACTGAATTTCGATTCAAACACATTCATGACTCGTTTGTGTTTACTTTGTATATTTCATGATAAAATTCACAATTAGCAGCTTGCACTGTATTGGCTATTTTGATAAATTATGTGGCATTTTTGTTCCCTGGTTAGATGACTTTGGAACTAACCAACACGGACTGAACAGCAAATATTATAACTGAATACACAATTTGAAGTCCGTGCTGTGTTGATTAATTAAGTTGGTCACATGAGTTATGTGTTCCAGATAGTAACTGGCACAAGTTTTAGTGCAAATTGTGAATTTTATGTTCACTGTTAATTGTTCAGAACCTGAGGTTCAAATAATCTTGAGGCCACAAAACGTTTGCAGATTAAATTTGTGAATAATGTAGAATAGCAAATAAATCTCTGAATGTTGTGGTCTGTTAAGGTAAAATTATTTATTGTGAATTATTCTCTCACTTCATATTTTGACACAAATCAATGAGGGCTTGATTCTGCACAATTAAAATTAATGGGAGTAGGATCGAGCCCCCCAAAAGAAGCATAGTTATGAGTGGACTATACTTTTCCAGTAATACCCATGTTTCCTTAATGCCACCTAAAGGATGACATCTTAATGAATTTTTGAATGCCACTGCATCTAAATAATGGAGGACAAATGATGCAATACATGTCACCTTTGACTCTTGGTTTCTGATATGTGCTGTTTCAACAAAAGTATTAAAGTAGATTATGGTGGGAAAACATTACCCAAATTCAGTTTTAAAGATCTATCATGTTTTGAAATCCAAGTTCTCTCCTTTTTAGTCATTGTCAGAGAAAAGAAATTCTAACTTTTACAGTGTTTCACAATAGGCACAAAATTAAAACAATCTTAATTCTACACAATTTGTTTTAGTCAGTGTAGACTGAAATCCATTAAAAGCCCCATTATAAAATTAAGGACTATTGTACGCTGTACAAAAAGCAGAGAGTTTTCCTTAATGAATCTATTGTTTTACAGTATCTATTCATTAATGGTGGTATAGAAAATTACTGTACTGCCCATGAAATGCATAGTGAAATAAACTGCACACACATGCTGTAAAAATGGTTCCCTCTGATCCCCTTGTGGTCTCACAAATCATCAGATGTTCCTCTTCTTTGTCTCTCTTCTTTTTTTGCAGACAAGATCACTGAAACTGCAACTTTTTCTGAGCAGGACCTTGAAGCTACACAGAGCGCTCCACTGATTCCAAGCCCAGAGATCTACCCATGCTAAATAATTTGCAGGATTGGGGCCTAAAGTCTGTTTAATAATGAAAGCCTCCAGTGCCTACATACAAGTCTTTTTCAAGAGCATTTAAAAAGAAATCAAAGTGAAATATGGCATTATCTACTTGGACGTAGAGAAGTGCCCAAAAGACACTGATCATATCTCAGCATATGACTTTAAAAATGCTCACATTCTACCCATGCAGTCAATTGCGAGTAAGATTTTCTTCAAAGTTGATCAATAGCAGATGCAAATAATTTAAAAATGAGACCGTCCTGTTAATACTATGAGCCAAAGCAGGAAGAAATGGAAAAACCCAGTTTATGCTTTCTAAATCACTTATCCATGTTTTACCAGCCTTTATCAGAGTTTGTACACTTGCTCCAATTAAATTATTTTTCTTCAGGGAAGCTTGCGAGGCACTTACATAAATTCTCTTAATTTCTAAGTAATGCAGTCCTGACAATCACTTAAGACAAGATAGTTGATACTGCTGTCAGGAAAGACTCTTTTTCAAAAGAATGTTTTTATAGAATATCATTGTGACACTTTGCTCAGATGGATGTCTTTAGCAGAATTTGATTAATGTAATGTAATAAAAGAGATGCACACTAAAGTGTCTGTACATGTCTTGTTAAGTATGTTTGATTCATTATATGTAGTTCTCCTCACTTCTTTTCTCTTTCCTCAGTTCATTTTTTATCATTTCAATAATATATCTATAAATATGAAAAAGTTGGCACTTTCAAAGTCTTTGACATATAGGGCTATTAATTCATAACTCTAAAAAATTGTATCTTTCAACTTGTCATTTTAAAACGTGTACAGTTTATTACAGTAAGTAACCTGTGTTGGAAATTAGATTTTGAACTTTAGCAAGGAGATAAATAAGCTTGTGGACACAGAAGTTATGGAGATGATACCTAGATACAGTGATAAAATAAAATCATATGAAAAGATCACTTACATGAAGATGATAATTTCAGAGTTCCCTGAGGATCACATTAAGATCATATATTGGAAATGAGCTGCAAGTTTAATTCCAATAATTTTAATTCCCAAAAGTTTTACAATATTTAATTTTTTGGTTTTTTTTGTCATTTGTGCTTGTCTCATCCTAGGTACCTTACATATATTAAAAGCACAGTCTTTAATGAATTACATCAAATTACTTTTAGAAAGATTCCAAAAAACCTTCTCATCCCACTTGCCATCTACACCCTTTCTCAATACATTTCCTGCAGCACAGGGAAAACCTGGGAAATCATAATAACCTCATGACTCTATTTATGACAACATTTTAGCGTAACTAGGTTACTTACTTCCCTGTTAGCTAACTGAGTCATGAGGATATAATGATAGTCCTCAACATACTTGGTTCCTGATTCAAACTTAATTTTTTATATTAAAATAACCACCGTGATTCTTTCCTGCTGAGGACATCCTGGGGCTTGTGCTAAGGGCTTCAGGAATCCTTTCAGAGCAAGTGTGACAGGTTGTTGGGCACAATGTGATGCCGGCAGACTTAAGGGTGAGGGCTGAAATGGTAGTTGTGACTGGGGTTTCTCTGTATTGTTTTCAGACATCATAAGGCCAATTTGGTTGGTTGTTGTAAATGTTGTGCTCTAAGGCCTTGTCTGGACTAAGAAGACATGTTACTGCTTCATTGTGGTTTGACTGGTGGAAACTCTTAATTTAGTCACACTGACCCAGTGCAAAATGGAGCATGCACCCAATGACATAAGTGACATCACACACGTGCAGCACATCTACACTAGGGATTTACACTGACATAGCTACACTGGCCTACCTATACTGGTGCAAAAATACCTACTGTAGCCAGGGACTTAGTGAGGAAATAAGAGCCTGGAGGAAGAATATTACTACCCTGTTTTGTTTTGATTGTTACACCTGCTGGATTATGCCATTTGCCCACAGGATATCGAGAGCTGATATCTTGAGAGTCAACATGCCACAATGCAGTGCACTGAGGAGAATGAAAATTTTATACACAACAAACCTAGAGAGGCAACCACATTAAAAGCTGGGTGGTTTGGAGTGTTTATGATAAAGCACAATGACAGACGGGAGGTGGGTTTGTTGGCAGAAGAGAAAAAGGAAGTCATGGTTGCCCATCCAGGAGTGATGGAAAACCACACAATGTAACTGCCAAACAGGTTTTTAAACCAGCAAGTGTCTGAGCATAACACAGCAAGTACAGGAGATGTTGTGGGTAAAGAAATGCAAAATCAAAGCACCCAAATGGGGGCAAATAAATTAGCCATAGGAAACGGAAGGTGTGAGTGGTGGGGACTCAGGATGTAGATAGTACAATGTGCAGTCCTGTCTCTGACACACTTATGGTTTGCTGTGCTCTGGGTGACAGGCTATTACATTATCTGTGGATGCGCTTGTGGCAGAAGCTTGGTCTCAAACTAGTATGCTAGTCTGGGCTTGTGTTAGGTGAAACCACATAGCTTATTAACTCATGTCCTTGAAACACTATGGTGGTTATTCATTATACAGTCACAGCATCAGACAGAGATGCTGGGGTTCAGTCTCAAGACCCACCATTGTACGGTATTTCCCTATGGGAAACCATAGACGACAGGCATCACTGAAAATCAGAACTCATCCCTGCGAACCCAACGGTATGTGATGGGGGTTGATTGTTCTCAACAAAGCTAAATCCCCAGGATACATGAGAAAGTATACTTCTAAGCTTTCTCTCTGTATAACTAGATGTGTATGCACACGGGCAATTTCAGCAATGTGGGGTCTAGAAAAATATTATGGGGAACTAAAAGGCAAGAGAAAAAACTATGAGAGGGTCAGGCACTAAACCATTGTGGAAATCCCCTCCCACCCCCCAAACACACACACAAACTAGGCATGCTTTAGACACTCCTTATTCCTACATAGGAAAGTATATGGTCCTGCAAAATATGTGAAGGTGATCAATGAACCTGCTATCTGACCACAATTCCTTTCCTTTTGTCAATTGGTTGTATAAATAAGGCACTATACTCTTGTAAACATTAATAAAACTATGTCAAAAGACTCAACTGCACTGATTCATGTCAGCATGCACAAATCTTCCTTAGATGTGTTTCTTCACTGGAGGAAACTACAATTATGCCAGGCCTGAATTTCAGAGGTGTTGACAATCTGCCACTCCCAGCACCTTGGAAAAATCACACCTCTACTGTATTTCCATGAAATTTTCTTAAATTAATTTTAACAGTGTGTATTCATTCAAATATTTGTTAATTAAACTATTTTTTGCACAAAACCATTAGTTATTTTCAAATCTCACTTTTCAAAGAATTGCTGTTCCACCCTCACAGTAGAAAGAAAAGAGAACAAAGAGGGGAAGCAAAAGTGAGCCAGCTTGCTAGGAAAAAAGAGCTCTTATTGTCATGATCAATATGTCAGTGGGTGAGTGACTTGGATAAGCTTCCTGAATGATGGCAGAAAGTAAACAGCAATAAAATGAATAAAACAAGCATTTATTAATAAGACCACCACCACCACCCCAGTAAGCAGGGGTAACAGTACACTATATTGCCAAGCACTTTGGGGCTGACTTCTCAAATCAGGTAAATTAGAATAGCTGCATTGATACCAATAGAACTATGCCTATTTATACCAGCTGAAAATCAGTTTTGAGAATCCCTCTAGGAACTCACTTTCTCCCACCTTACTTCCCTTGACACTGTTATCTAAAATAACTTCTATATGTTTGAGGCAGGGCTTTTATATAGCAGTATTGGCCAGCCTATGACTGATTTTTGTCACACCTGTGACACCTTAAATTAGCTACAGGTAGGCTGATTTGGGCCCAGTCACAATTAGTTGCCAGAAAATCACTCACACAGTCACTCTCTTTCCCTGGTGTTAAACAGGGGAGAGAAGGCTCCTCTTCTGTGAGGTAAGAATTTCTACTTCCTTGAGCTGGAGAAGAAAAGGAGAAATAACCTATGTTTACAATGTTACATAATTAGCTAATTCCTTAAATAAGAAAACAGAAAATTCAAAAAGGAGAAATAAGAAAATGGATTTCCTTTCTACAGTGAGGAAAGCCTGTAGACATTTAGGGTTTGACTCTGTTTTTGCAGCAAAGAATTTAAGCATCTCTTTAAATATGAGCAAGCGAGTAGTCCCATGGAAGTTAATGTGTGTTGGAGGAAATCATTAGGGCTATTCTGTATGCTTGAAGTTAAACATGTATTTAATGGCTTTGCTGAATAGGGCCAGAGATGCTTAGATGTTTGTATGTCTGAGTCCTTTGAGGATAGAAGGCAGATAAATAGCACTAAGGCCCTGGCCCAGGTGAATAGACTCTTGCACTGATATGGAAACCCATTAGAATCACGGGGGCTTTTAAGCAGGTGCAGGGGTCTGCCCATACAAAACTCATTCTAGGGCCATTGTCTTTGAATGTTTTACACACACACACACACACACACAAAACCTACCTACCTCTCAAGCTCTGCTCTCAAGGTCCTTGAATAATAGGCAAGGGGGTAGTTAAGAAACTTGTCTCCTGAGAGACTTCTGTTCCCTGATCACAGTAAAACAGCAGGGGGAAAAAATCTTTACCCTCTCCCTGACTCCTCCAGTTCCATTATAAAAGCAACAGCTTAGGTATAATCCACTTATTTACATTTTTTCCTGTATTATTGAATAAAAGCTCAAACTGGACAAAACCTATTTGATTGTTGAGTCTCTTCCTCTGCAAAGACAGAGGCTATATCTTATATCAGGCTGAAAATGGATGACCAATAAATGATCATTTACTAGAGAGAGGGAAAGACAGTTTTGTTTGCTGCTCATAGTAAATGTTCATAGTGTTAATGTACAAGACCATAAACAATTTGAAAAATGCGGAAGGGGCATTACAGGGTGTAGAACGGGTTCTGGAAAAAGGGGTGTATGCTGTGCTGGAAGCATAATAAGGTCAGGGCTGAAAAATGTAACTCTACTGTAAAATCCTCTTTGATAATGGGGTTTCCTTCCCTGTTTCTTTAATGCTGACCTCTGACTTGTCATATCATCTTCCAACAAGAAGAGAAGTGAGAATTAAAAAATGGTAAACTCTTAAACGGTCAAATCCTTCCCCTCCTCCACCTCCCACATTAAACAAATAGCTAGGTTTGGTTTTTAGAACCAGATTGGCATCACTCCATGGGTACTGTTCCTATTGTAGATCCAAAGACCACGTTTCCAGTCCCTCTTTACTGCCCCCCAAAGCAGGGCTCTGAAGAGCTGATGTTCAGCTCACCTCCATGGCCTGCCAGAGGTGCAGAGTTCTTCCATGTACCCACCTACTGTGCAGCAGAGCTGCTGCATTTGCAAAGGGTTGGTCCCATTTGCTCCTAAATGAAATTTACAAATATTCAGTTTATCAGGCCTCATTATCTCTTCCTGGAAGGTAAATGTCTTTACTACCTTGATATAGTTCAATCTTCAATTTAAAAACAAAATTGTTATGTAAAAGTATGTTTAGAAAGTAAATTTTGTATTAGATTAAGTAATTAGTTTTGTAATTCAATCTTTGGTGATGTGTTTTATTTAAGAAATCTGCCTGAGTTTATATATGTCAAATGTTTTACATATAAAAACTACATCAAGTGATTCACATGTAAAAATGACATAATTGCTATTAAATTTAGCAGCCATATGGATGGCGAAGAGAGCTGCTTTATTGGCTTCAGCAACTATTTTTTATTTCTACCTACCTAATGTCAGTATTGCTCTTTGTCAGCAGATAAAACACTTATGTGCAGGAAAATAGTCTCCAAAACCTAACATACAGAGATTTAATGTTAATATAGGAAAGGAAGTGCATAATCCAGAAAAACAAGAAAAACCAAAAAATTGGTGTTATTGTGGAGCTGAGGGAGGGGTTTGTCATTTTTATCAATGAGACTAAACACTAGTTCTTGCAATATGTGCCATGTGAGATTTTATTGCTTTGTTATTTTTAGTACTATAAGAGAGATTAAATGAAATCTGGGATTATTTCAGACAGTGTTAGAAATGTGCAATAAAAGTTCATCATCAGAATCAGGCTGACCCAGTTGGATTTTGCGGCTTTAGGTATTCCTCTATGAATACTCATACAATTAAAGTTCTTCAGCCATAAGTTATCTTGGATGGATGATGAAGTAGGGAGCAGTAAATATCCCTATTAATATGGGGATTTTTCCCTCCCATGGTATTAATGTCTCTAGGATTACACGAGTGGCACCAGTTTTTGTGTATGTTTTTGATCATGAAAAGAGCCTGTGCATGTTGACCGTTACACATTTGAGTTGACCCACTGGTGTGTGAAAAGTTCAGCACATGCATAAGTCTTTGAAGGATCATGGACTCAGTTTATGCTATCTTCTTTTCAGCCTATATTTAGCATTGTCTTTTACAAGAACTAAATGAGGTAAATGTAAATTGATTTAGATTCCCTGTTTTGCTTCTTTTTGTCAGAGGAAGAAGATTACATCTTGTATCTGATTAATTAACTGCTTTTATAGCATTTAACTCTTTATTTACATTTTAAAAATTAATGGACTCAATTCAGCTGACTTGACTCATGTTAACGATTATAAAATGGCACAGATGAGTGCCTTCTACATTGGTCACAAACCCAGACACACACATGGAGTCAAGAAGGCTTAGAGTTTTGTTAAAAGACAGCTGCTCTACAATCAACCTTCAGTTGTTGGGGAAAGTGAGAGCTCTTCCTTGCTTCTTCAGGTGTCAAAGGCCTCCCTTGCCTTTATTCAAGGTGGATTTTGCTTATTCACAAACCTGACTTTCTGGAACCAGTGAAATTTCAGTTCAGGACATGAGTAGATTGTCTTGGTTAAAAATTACAGAGGTAAGTAGGAAACTTGTCACGATGTACATGCAGTGGTAGGAAAGTGGTTGTAGAAAAGAAAGCTATTAAGATATTTGTAACAAAGATCTCTGGATGTAAACAACTGACAATATGACACCAATTATATTTTCCTGTTGCTAGTCAAATGGGCTTTTAAACATCACAAAGGAAATGCATCATATATATGTTACGTACTGCATTTGAGCAGGTTTTGGTGGTCACATTTTGCCATATCCCCAGATTGTCTCACATTTATTTCTCCCTGTCAGTGCAGTACTGTCTTCAGCTGGGTCCAGCTCTGCTAGAGGGTTCAATGACTGTACTGTTGCTGTTTGTAGGGCTGGTTGAGTCCAGATGGTGGGTGCTAGTATCTATTGTCTTGCTTTTCTTCTTGCTGCAGTCCTATCTAATCCTGTGTTGAGATTAATGGAGTTACACAAGGGATAAATTTCCCCAGAATGTTCAGTGCAAAAGTTTTCACAACACAATTAAATCAATACATGTGGTTTTGGTTGGGCCTTTCTTTGTTTTTTGTTTTGGCACTCTGTCTTGAAATTTTTGCAGACAATTTTGCATGGTTCACTTCAGATTTCTAGTTCCAACAGAGTTTATCTGGTGAGAAACCACATGCTAATTTTTCAGGTTCCCAAACATGGTTAAATCTAATCCATGTTCTCAAGAGGGTTAGTAGATTAGTTGATTAGTTTGATCAGTCCTTTATGGGAAGGAGAAAGGAAACGTGCTCTGGGAAACATGAGTCTGTGGTGGAAAGAGTGGCAATATACCCCTGAAAGGCACCACAAGAGGATTAGGTCTGCTGCCTTCCAAAGACCCTGAACAGAGGTAGAAGGCCCACTCAGGAAAATAATGCTAGGTAGGAGAATACTCTTTGTTGGCATAGGCCTGGCACTGGGTTTGTTTCAGGGTGGTGGAATTATATGAGCCCAAAAGCTTTTCTGTAGATTCAGCTACATTACCTAAGTATCCAGACTAAATAAGAGAAGCTGAATTAGGCCAAAAGCTGAAGCTGAAAGATCCCCAGAGTGGAGGGAGAAGAAAGGACCTAATTCTTCTAGGAATTTTAGAAAATATATGTTAAAGTAATTTAAAAATTAGGGTATCAAAAATAGATGAGAAGTTCTGAATCGAGCCCTGATGTAATCGGCCATGACTCCCATTGACTTCAGTGTGAGTGAGGTTTGCTACAGGATTGAGCTGTATGAGAATTAATATTGATTCTGTTCCTAACTTTGCCAGAAACTGGAATCTCCATTTCCCGGCAAATACATACCTATGGTGTTTCATATTCCCCCAGTGAACAATACCAGAGCAAAAACATGCTGAGCACATTGCAAGCTCTGAAATCCCTGGTTGGTGATAATTGTCTTGGTTCAGGTGTTGTCCTTTGTGTTTCCTGTGTGCTTTGCTGAGATGGGTCCTCTGTCATAATACTAATGGCTTATCCTTTTGGAAAGGTGCTTGAGGTGATGTGTGGGGAAGAGAGAAGAGTGTCACTAAATTCACTACAACAGCTACATCTGAAGTGCTAGTCATAGTGGAGGCAGCAAATTAATATTGAACTTTTCACTCTGGCCCTTATTGTAGCAACCTGGTAGGGTGAGTGGAGACTGCAGGAACCAGTGTTAGGAGCTGTTTTTGTCTGCTTCCTATTTTCACCTTGTTCCGTGTTGACGGAGTGGAGAGTAGCTTGTGTGTGAAAGAGCAAAGCGCATTTCTAAAGAGGAAGAGACACCCCCCCCATAATGAAGAGTTCAACTGAAATAAGTGGAGATTTTTTTTTCTTGCATGCCAGATTTCTTGCCACTTTCAAGCTAATCCTTTCAGTTCACTTCAAAATAGTCACTGAAGTAGCTTAGAAAAAGAGAGGAAAAAGATCTTTGATATGCTAGATCAACCAAAAGTTTAAAAAAATCTCTCTTTGTATCTGCCATTTATAATGCAAATCTCAAGTTAGCATTTTGGGCTCACTTTGCTGGGTTCACTGAAGTACCTCAGCATACAAAGAGTGAGATACAGAGGGAGATCCCAAATGACAGAGT
Source organism: Mauremys reevesii (assembly GCF_016161935.1). Classification (NCBI taxonomy): domain Eukaryota; kingdom Metazoa; phylum Chordata; order Testudines; family Geoemydidae; genus Mauremys; species Mauremys reevesii. The sequence continues at coordinate 54,461,186 of NC_052633.1, read as the reverse complement.
GTTTTTGATAGTTCAATAATAAATAAAAAAAGGAATTTAAATCTTTTCATTTTTAAGTACGTTTCACCTCCTGTGTGTGTGTGTGTGTGTGAAAGAGACACTATTACTGTATATTAGTTAAAGACATAGAGCCATATCATTAGTTGATGTAAATCAGCAAAGCTACATTGATGCCAGTTGAGGATCTGGCCCATTGAGTCAGGCATCTCCAGCTACCTTCTATGGATTAGAGAAGAGAATGTGTATTAGCAGTACATGTTTGGACAGAGAACACCTGAATAGGCCCCTGGCTTGCAAAGAAAATACATTTTAAAGGGTCAGGTTCCATAAAGCATACTAGCTTGATTTTTCAAAAGTGCTGAGCATCTGCTATCCCATTGGCTTTGATGGGATTTTTTGGTGCTCCATCTGTATCTCCTTCCACATTTAAAAAAAATAAAATAACCCAAAGCTAACTTTTACTGTGACTCTGGTGACTTCAATAGAGTTGTATCAGGAATGAATTCTGCCTGCTGGGTTTTCACTGGAAGATGCAAACATGTTTATACTTTTATGAACAGGAAAAGGAATGTCATTAGCAGAGATTTAACTTCTATTTGATACTATGCATTGTGTGTATTTTAAAAAAAAATTCTCTGGGTAACTTCACAAAACCTGTAGAAATAGAGGGGATAGAATCACTTTTAAATTTCTGTGGTCTCCTTGGTTTTAACCCTATTACATTCCCTAGCTCTGTTCTGTGAAGGGTACATATGGTATAAAAACATGTTTTTGAAATGCAGCTCCAATAGAAAACCAAATAACTGGCATCGATTTCCAACAAGACCTTGTAGTGAAAGTGACTGAAAGTCATGCTGTACCCTACCCTGCCTTCCTAGTGCACTCCAAGTTCCCATTACTATAATTTTTTTAAACCAAGATTCAAAAGCTGCAATCAGGATGTCACCCAAAACAATGCAAATGCCCAGTTTACCAAACCTCTCTATCTCTTGGTGTGAGGTGCTGTAAAAATGGATTTGAAGACATGGTCCCTTCCAAATGAATCCAGATTGTAAGCTCTCTAGGGAAGTTTCAGTGTGCATGGATAATCAGTCCTTTATTGGTAAACTCTTGTAAGTTCCTTAAATATTTACTGCCTTTGCATGGAAAATGTTGATATTTATATTAAAGCTGTATGGTTTTAACCCTCTTGCTGCTCTCCACTGCACCTGCTGTGTTATTATCTATATCATGCTGAAATTGCTGGTGTCTTTCATTAGATGTGGTGCATATGGTGGCTCAGCAAGTGTGGTTCTACTAGAACATATTTAGTCTATTCTGTAACATGAAGATCTTATCAAATATTCCAAATGATGTTTGTACTCTATTTTTTACTTATGATTGTAATATTCTGCATTGACTTAAGAAATTAGTAGAATAAAACACATCTTGAATCATACATTTTTAAATTTTTATTTCAGTCTATAAAACAACTCCCTATCCAGAACTCTGGATACCCTTCACATACATTTTAAATCAGTATGACATAGGAGTTGCACAATAAATAGTCCAAAGGAACCGCATACAAATGTATTCCTTGGCTGCTGAATACCTGAGGCTGAAACCCAGGCATTAAGCTCAAGTACCCCTTGGCTACTATGCTGCTGCTTCTGGAAAACTTCACCCATCTCATCCCAATAAAGTGCATAACAAGCTGTGGTGGAGGAAAGAAAATGAGACAGTTAATCGGATCTTTATGTTCAGAAATTTTGATTATTTTGTTGAATCTGGGAAATGTTTGGATTAATGTTTTATTGTATATCAAAAGCTAAATTGTCACAGATGGCCTCGGCATAATGTAAAGATAACGGCCTGATCCAAAGCCCATTGATGCCAATTGACTGCACTAGACTATGGATCAAGTTTTATGAGAGTGCAATCTTTAGTGTGGTAGGACATTTAGAGACAAACATAGGATGCATCTTAAATTCAAGGTACAACATTTTCCATTTCTATCAGTCTGAAAAACTCTTAATAAATCTTAAAGCTGAACTTGATTTTAGATGTACATTGAAAATCCCTAAAGTGGTTACCTCTAGATTCTGTTTCATACATAACGTGAAAACCCCGCATTCACAGCTGACGATCCTGACTTGCAGTGAAGTCGCAGGAATGTGCTAAAACTGCATGTACGTTCTGGCTTTTCAGGTGTAGGCGCTGACACTTCAGTCATTGGGCTTCTGACAGAAGGGTATTTTTGAAACACTGTGATTTAAAGCACTGCTAGACTGTGCTGTGGGGAAGCCTGTAATACTTCTACTGCCCGTACCAGGCTATTAGGGAAAAACTCAGGGGGAAAAATATAAATAAAATACGCCCAAGCATGCAAACCAATGATCTGTGTGTTAAGCCTATTGGCACATACAGGACAATTTTATTGCATGACCTACTGGTTTAAAAACATCAAAAATATAAGTCAAATCACTTGAAGAACTGATGTTTAGTGAGTTAGAATGAATGAAGTCTTTAGTGAGTACAAGCTTTCAGATTCATTACTTGGTTCTGTTCTAGTCGTGCCCTATACCAGTCTTAACTGCCCCAGGCAGTCTTTTTGAGGACATTTGACCTGCCAATCATATTTCAGAAACTACTGATATGGTACTTGCTGATTTAGTTTAGATTCCAAACAGGCTAGCTGCTGGATTACAGACTAATGACCCATCCGATGCTGAAGGCAAAGGCTTGAAGTGCACTAGTGAATTAAGCTTCAACATTGTCTGAAGGGAAGAATTTATTATGCCATTAAATTTGATTCAATAAGTTTCACTTCTTTAGATATATTGCACTAAGTAAAAAGTAAGAAATTAATGTAACTAAGAACGTTGCCATTTTTCATTTTGTTCAGGTAATGATGTTTAGGCATAGAACCAAGGGACAATATTTTGTTAAATTTTAGAAATATCAATAGGAATGATAGGTTGGGAAAACTGTGCATGGCTGACTAACCAACCATGGACTTCCACAAACTAGGTTCAGTTGAGTGTATGCTTCAGTTGGTAAATACATAGGAAAGTGAAGTTTGCCTGATCTGATGATACCCTAGGTGAGGTTCCAGGGGGCTTTCCATCAAATATCAAAGCCTCAGAGGTGTAAAGATATTATCAGGAAGTTATAAATGGCACGAGGTTTAATGTGACACTTAATATAGACACATAATGAGATGAGTCAAATGAGGATTTCTGCTTGATGATGTATAGGAATCTGAAGAAAATCCCATAATGTAAAGATCATTCTGAAATAAAACAAAATTAAACATTTGGTGTTTTTCTCTGTCTACATATGTCTCATGGTTGTCTTATAGCAACATATAAAGTATTTATAAATAATAACAAAGATACTTAGGAAAATAGTAGGATGCTTGTTTTTAGCTTTTTGTCGTCATTCACAATGTTTGATAAAGCTTTCTGAGGTTTTAAAGGTGATCATGTTATCAGTGGAATAGCCAAAAATTTGATACTTACATTTCACATATTAGAAAGCATCAGTAATGCAGTATTTTCTTCTGCCAGTCTCCTATACTAGTGGGAGTGGGAAAATAAAAGCGTTTTTAAAAAAGTGGTGAGTGGGGAAGCCTATGAACCTGTTTTAAATGTGTTGGACCCTAGTATTAATGATGAATAACATTATTACAAATGTTATATGTTGCAGTGAGACACAAATGAGCCACTCCGCTAAAGACACTAGGTCTGGGATTAGGATTTTTCATTAGAACATTTTAATCACATTAGTACAATCCATAATCAAAAGAAATATTAAATAGTCTAGACTCAAGATTAGAATTAACCTAATGGACTGAATCTTCCCCCCCCCTTTATAGTCACTCATTCCCTAAAAGGTGGTAGCTCTTCCTGGTGAGCCAAGGAGTGGTTAAAAATCACTCTGATTTATGTCCATACATAACTCTAACTTTTTTTTAATCTATGTTCTGAAAAGACACAAGTTCACTTTGACTTTTGTATTGGACCTATTTTTCTGTTTTGGTCTGGGCCACTAAGAGAAAAAACAATTATGTCCATTCAGATTTTCCCCTTAGACTAGTAGTAAAATACAAATTTATATAACTTAGCTGACAACCACAAGCTCTGCTGTTTCTGTCCATTCAATAGACTCTCAAGGAAAGGCAAGGTGGTACCAGCAATCTGCCCACTAGGCTGTCCAGAAATTCCATACTGCTCTAGGAAAAACTGTGGGTGCCAATGAAACATCACACACAGACACATGTACCCCCCCAATAACTTAAAACAATGCACTGTATTGATGTTTAATTGATCTGTTAAGCAAAGCTGGTTGTATCCTTGTTTTTGGACACAAGTGTGCACAATCATTTGCCTCCCAGCATAGTAAAAACTCCGTAGTCCTTCATTTCCTCATGGCTAGCAGGACGTCTGTGAGAGTATTTTTTATTTAATTGGTGAGTGTTATATGCCTGTAGTACAGACTGTAGCAAAGAGCAGGGAGTTGACTGCACAACCTGCTTGTCTGTGTAGGTGGAAGAGGGTGGAGTTTCATGTAGTACATCATCTCTAATTTGCATCTGTGATTCCAGCTAGTCAGGTCCTTATTTCATAATCACATTTAACAAATAATTCCAAATCCACCTTTTGTTTTACTGGGAAAGTTGTTATTTCAGAACTAGGATGGAGAAAACAGGCATCTTATGACTAGTGGATTTAATCAAGTGCATGTCATGTTTTCCTACACAGTTCACCCCACCACTACCTAAATTATCCACTCTGTAGCCTGGTGGTTAGGGCACTGGCTTGGCATGTCAGAGACTAAGGGTATGTCTACACAGCAGTTAAACACCCATGGCTGACTCAGGCTCATGGGGCTCGTGCTGTGGAGCTGTAAAATCGCTGTGTAAATGTTCAGGCCCAGGCTCTGGGACCCTGCAAGGGGGGACAGTTCCAGAGCTTGGGCTCCAGCCCAAGCCTGAACATCTAAACAGCAATTTTTATCCCTGTGAGCCTGAGTCGGCTGATCCGGGCACAGGTTTTTTTATTCCAGTGTAGCTGTACCCTAAGGTTCAAATTCTGGATCGTCTACCTGATTGAATGATGGGGGATGAAAAACTCCATTCTGAATCAGGCAATAGGGGATAGACTTAAGCTGGGTCTCCACATCACAGTCCAGAGCCCTAACAACCAGACTACATGGTTCCTTCCCAATGGAAAAGCAAGTAATAAAGGTAACTGACATGCAGTGGGCCACAGTAATCCCTGGTGTAGCTGTGCTTTTTGGAATGTGTGACAACTTGGCTAGTGCTGGTTGGGTGGTGGGGGGGGGGGAGGAGGAGTCATTAAAAAGAGTTCAAAAATATTTCTTGCTCTCTTCAGAAAGGAATTTTTTTGGCTGGCCCTATAGTTTGTTGAGGGAAAAGAATCACACAATATTGTCCCAAAATGTTCCCTTTCCCCAATTTTGGACTGCTCCTACCAGTGACACCTTGAAGAAGAATATCACTCCTACCCTCCACCATCTCTCAACTGGCTCTTTGCTAATTTCAGCATCCAGTTTTAAATTAATTTCTGAATTTTAAAATTCTCTAACTGTCCATGAGCAAGTCCCTAGATACATCTCATCTATTTCTCCTCCTGCCACCCTAACACCCATCTAGTCCTCTCTCCCCTTCCATCTCCTCCCACAGTCTTGCTGCCATGTGTGCCTCTGAAGCTTGTTACTTGGAATAACCTTCCTGTAGCTCTCCACCTCTTTGACTTTTTCCATCATATTGGAAATATTAGTATTAAATCCTCCCCTCTCCACTCAATCTTTTCTCTCCTTAACTTCGAGTCTGAACATAGAAATGGGAGCCTGAAGCTGCTCAGTTCAAGCACCACCTCTGCCAAGTGACTTGAGGCCCTGAAACAATCATTGTCTGTTTCTCTATCTGTTTAATGGGAATAATACTTAACTAGCTCACGGGGGTGCTGTAAGGAATATTTAACATGTGTTAAGTGATAAATAATTATCCGTGTTATAGTGAAATGTCTTCTTATCAATTCAATTTCTATCCACTGCTGATTTCTGTAATATATACTTGCCTGCTGTCTTGTAGTAGTATTAAGTAAGTGTTGGGAAGTGGTTTCCTTCTGGTGTGGGATTCCGCCCCCCACTCCCCAAAAAGATATTCCGCAGACTGGTTGATGGGGGTGCATATGTTTATAAGAGCTGAGATAGATAGAAGTTAGTATCTACCAGCTTTTGAAGCCATATATTTTATAAATACAGTCAGAGGCTGTTGGAACTGTGAGAACCAGAAATGCTGAGTGTGTCTATGAGCACACAGTGTGCTGGCTGGGTGGATAGAATAATTTGACTAAAGAGAAACTTATATATAGATTGTGCTCTTTGTTGTTTAATATCCATCTCCATTCAGACCAATATTGCAGCAGCCTTATATACTGTGAATAAAAATTAGGTCCAGGGTAACTAATATTTGTGCGTTTCTTCTGTCTTCTACTGCTGAACGCATGTTCTGGAAAGGTAATTGAGGCACATGCCTTAAGAAGGAAAGTGATGAAACATCCTCTCAAACTACTTTTTCTGTTGTTTCTATTATTATTTATTTGTATTTCTGTAGAGCCGAGAAATCCTAGGCATGGACCAGGACCGCATTTTGCTAGGCACTGTATGAATGCAGAACAAAAAGATGCTTCCTGCCCCTCTCAATGACAAAAATGTAGCTGCTAGCCAATGCAAAATCCGTACTCCACATGCTGGTTGTGTTGGGCTTGGTTAAGGTGATATCAGAGGGAGCCTTTAGCACCATTAAAAATCAGTTCTGTGCACTAATACAGCACTTTCCTGTTGTGCATTTGGAAGCACTTTCCAAACATGAATCCTCCCAACTGCCTGGCGAGTTTAGGTAAGTATTATCCCCATTTTACAGAAGACACAGAGAGTGTAAAGCTGGTGGGGAATCTTTTTCTGGAAAAGACTTTGTCTCTTGACCGTCTTTAGTTAAATGACTTGCTGAAGGTCACTTGCTCAGGGAGTCTACAGAAAAGCCGGGAAAGAATCCAGATTGTGCAATCCATTGTTTTGTGCTTCAGTAGCAAGATCATCCTCCCCTTTGAAGGGACTGATCCTGAGAGACGCTGGGGCCTGATATTTTGCCTTTAGTCACTCTCTTCCTCAGTTCTGTTTGTCAATTTCTTAATTAAAATCACTCAAGATATTAAACTCGCCCTCCTTTTACAATCCTGGGGCTTTTATGAAAACATTGCTCTTGTTTGCCAGCTGGGTTTTCTTTCCCAGTCCTACTGTACTCTGTTTTATTATCTGTCAGAGTGTTGCATTGGGAGGCAAACTAAACACATGGGAACAAGCTAAAACAATAAAAGTGTTTTTCATAGTGGCTGGTTTTAATTTCAAAAGGGGAGTCTCAGTTACCTATTCTATAATGCTTCACTTAATCTCAGGTATTTCAGGTAGATTAATAGCAAGTCCAGTGTGAAATCAGTGATGCGGTATGTTACCTTGGATGCAATAGGTACAAGGTACAAACTCCAGTTAGCAAAAGTTCCTTGTTTATCTCTCCCTTGCATTTTAATTCATACCTTTTTGGTAAATTTTAAACACCCTTAGCAAATCTGGCAGGGTTTCTAATACAACTGCAAAATTCCTGTAAAATACCTGCTTACACTGAAAATGGAAATCATTTATATTTTGGAAACTTGCAGTGAAGTGCCATGAACATTTTATCTAAGCATATACTAAAAACATTCAGAATGTTTTATTTTTAAAGTAGTATTTCATCAAATACAAATACAAGACAAAGTACTGTGTATATTTCACCGGTCTATCTAAGGTACTTATGTGGCCTCTATTGCCATAGTATCTTAGCACCTGCAGTCTTTACAACACCCATGTAAGGCAGGGAAGTTCCATTACCCCCATTTTACAGAGGCTAAGGGACTTGGCCATGGTCACACAGGAAATCTGTAGGCAAAAAAGAAACCCAGTCTTCTGAGTTCCCAGCTAACGCCCTAACCACTGAACTATCCTTTTTGTCAGATTTTCCCCTTCCCCCTTTTTCTTTGAACATCAGAAGGAAAACTAGAAACTATTCAAAACAGACATTTTCAGAAGGATAGTGGGTTTGTCAGCTTTAGACCATGTGAGGCCAAGTGCTGTTTTGGTTACACAAGAGTAAACACATTGTCCTCAATAGGGTTGCATTGGTGTAACTCTGAGGAGAATTTGGCCAATCAAATCTGCAACATTCAAAGAATAGAAGAAAATGGTAATAAAAAGATGTGATGTCAATTTTTCATAATGTAGGCAGATATGAACTTGTATAGACAGTCTGGCCACCATAGCATAGACATGCATATATAATAATAATTGGTCTAATTACATTAGTAGTATCAGGAAGTAAAGTATTGAAATGTAAGATATGATGGGGATTTATCAGTAAATGAAGCCTCATTTTGTTGTACACTTTGTCTCTCTAAAATGGGTAGAGAATTTATCTGGATTAGATTAATCTGCATTCTCTTTAGAATCAATTGTTCAGAATTGTACTGGTTTGAAGTGTTTGATGTTACTTGTTATCTGCCTAGGACTGGATTGAAACTATCAAATTCTTATTACAACAGCCGGATCATAACAAAGCTATTTGGTGAATTAGTAAATCGTTGCTTTGCAAACCACCGTAATTGCAGCAGTTGCATGGTTTGATCTTAACAGAGTGGAAGTAGCTATTACAAACTTTTGGAGCAATGCTAACCTTATCCTCCCACTCCCCTCTCCACCCCAAAATAATCCACCACCACACCTGACTCTCCACTGGCTTACACAACTTTTACAATGATCTGTATTCATATTGGTGAGAATCATGTCTTTGAAATCAGTGTGTGAGGAGAAGCAGGTCCCCAAAGTGTGGGATTTTTGAAGGTGCTCAACACTGGCCCCACTCTATATGTATTGAAGCCAATGGTAAAACTCCTGTTGACTTCAGAGGGAGCTTGAGTTAGGCCAATGCTTAGTACTTTTGAAAATCATACCCAAGGTGTCTAAAATTACTGTATTACCATCACAATAGTGATCTGCTGTTCTGGCTTTTTGAGTAGACATCCTGTGTGTAGACATGCAGCCAGCCTGCCTGTGCACCTGTGTCTGAACCATGATGCCAGACCCTCCATTTTAGGAGGACTATAGTAGTTTTGGTTTCTTGAATACCACTATTCAAAACCACACACACTCAAAATGATATTTTGCACCTGCTCTAATTTATATTTGCTGTGTTGAAATAATTTGATGATTAATAGAACAATTTGTTGTCAGACAGATTGTTTTACAACTGGGAAAACTGAGATACTAATAAATTGGAATGGCAAACTCAAGATCACACAGTGAAGTAGCAACACATCAGGTGATACAGTCCTGGAGTTCTGCTTCTCTGTCTTCTGCTCTAACCACTAGAATTTAGAGTTATGGTTCGGGGCCAAAATGCCATTCCTTTTTGTTGTGGGATTTTTATGACACTATGGCATGTGATCTATATTCTAGGAACTGTAGGATAAATTAAGGACAATTTTGACTTCAAATTTCCTTGATCTCTTGGGGATAAAACTCAATACTTGCCTTCACTCTAAGCCACTTTTGTGGTTTAATTTAAATGATGATTTTTATGGTGACATGTATTTATCTGCCAACCTTTTATTCAGTATGTACAATTTAAAGAAGCATCAAGTCTCTGACTATATCTGTATCTATAGATACAAGGTAGTTTACCTACTTAGGTTGGATACCTAAGAGCTTGTAAACAAATCCATAAATTTGTCATGTTGATTATAGTGTTGGCAAACACAATGGTTGATCATGTTATAAATGTTTATCAACACCCGCACTCACCCACCTGCTAAGAGGTGCTACGCTTTAATGAAATTGTTTGAATATCAAGGCTGGTTGCTAAGATACAATGTTCTTGTTACTAGGGTTGTGATGCTTACAGACTTCTGTTCTCTAATCATTATTTGATATGTGCTAACCTCAAGGTGCTCAGTGCAGTGAAAGGTTTACTGAGCCACAAATTAGTAAACTGTCTGCCTGAGCAGACACTTACAGAAGGAGCACATGTGCATCAAACTTACAGAGCTGACATTTTTAAAGAAGACAAGATCTGGCATTGTAAATGTTCCCATATATGATGAAAGACTGTCACAGGAAATGTTTACATGATCTGTTGCCTAGCACAATGTCTTCGTGCCATTTTTTCCAACTTAGAATAACAGTGAAAACCCAAAGTCAAATAATTGCCTTTTTTCTCCCCTGCTAAAAATGTGTCCCAACATCCATGTCTTGCATTTTGCAAATAGTGAATTCCTGTTTTCTGCAGGCAATAAGATGAAGGAAACAAAGATTTGAAAGAAAATGAGCAGGAAGAGGATTTTGTAGGCAAAAGATCACATTTCTAGATAATGCAATAAATTCAAGGTCAGGAGTTTTACTGATGAATATACACCACTAGATGTTAAAGAAGAGAAACACATCAAATATTGATATAATTTTCTTTTTAATTTAGGTGCTCTAAGCCCTCTGATTTGCTAATGCACTTCATAAGATGGTATAAATGTACTTCATTTTGTTCTTTTTAACAAGCATATTTCAGTGTTATTAATCATCAAAGAAAATAATGAATAGCACAATACAGGTGTGATCAAAAGGATTTTGTTCGCACTGCTGAAATGGTAAGTAATCTTTAAGTGTAATTGTTGATCTCATTATTGAATTAGGGCTCAAGCAGTATTTACAGTACCTGCATTAGCATGAATTTGAGTTTGAAGCCAGTTCAACTGAAATAATCTAAATTGTAAGCAGGGTTCATGTCAGCCTGTGGGACTGGATATATATTTACATCATCAGTAATTGTTTGTTTCAGTGCTGGATATGTTCTTCTACTTGTCCTGCAGCATCCAGTTGCTGCCACTTCACAAGATGCTCTTATTAATACAACCGCAAATCTGTTGGCATATCTGTTAGATATGGTAGATAACATTAAAATTGTGTAAATACAGAAGATATCAGTAGAAGTATACTGCAGTTGTGATCAATAAAATTAAAATATACAGTTCAGATAAATTCATACTTTATCAAATGATACATGTGTGTATACTATACACCCAGTTCTTAACATAACCATGTTCTATCTGCAAGTGAGATGTGGATGTACATACAAATATTCCATCTACAGAAGATGCATTTATGTCATTAGAATCATGATAGTTTGGTATGCATCAGTGCTACCAATTTTGAATGCCAGTTGCAATAACTCCAAGAATGATTTACCCAGCTCTAAGAATTCCATATATATATATGAAATCTAGCCTGATGCAGAGGGTCTACACAAACACTTCTATACCACTTAAATTATGTAGTAGAACGCATAGGGTTGGGGTTACCAGTGAATTAGCACATAGGGGGACTCCATGTACTCTTGCCCCATATTATGCAGAGAGTGGAAATGAGAGATGGGGAGAGGTTACAGGCCCAAAATTGTGTTCTAGCCACTAGAGCCACATCTCATGAGGTGCAGAGTAGCTAGTCATTATTTCCAAGGCTATGCAAGGGCAAAGGGATTGTACTGTAGCCCTGGGTCCTCACTCAAGGACAGTAGATTTCATCTCCTGAACCTTACCACCTGTACTTCATTCACATTAAGCTAGAGTGAATGGTTTTGTGGCTGAACTTAATCTTACCCTGAGTGAGTACAATGGTCATTTCTGAAGGGTCTACATTTACTGCACCATGGTGTTTATTTACCATGGTATTCAAGAAAAATATAGACAATACTTCTGTAAATGACCCTGTTTCAATAAAAATAACTTTTTCCTCCAGCTGTGCCCACTAAGCTCAGGATATGAATATTTACAGTTGCATCTGCATACAGATGTATCTAACTGACTTGTAATTCAGATACTATCAAGCCATGCATACCTACCTGTCCATATGGGATAGTGTGGACACTTTATCTACAGCAGCTGTTGTCTAAGTTGGGGTGTGTGTGAAAGGGAAGCTTTTCTCTAAATTTATGTTGTAGTGAGTGATTTGCTTTGCATTAGATTATGTTGGGATATACTGTGTCATGACCTGGTATAACCCAACTTAATGCAACACACATGTTTGTATTGTATTGCACATTTTTAAAAAAGTCTCTGAGAAGCTTAGGAGTAGGTGATTTCTGTAGATGGAAGATACTTACCCAGTGATATTTCCTACCAGCAAAAGTTAAAGAGTATATAAAACTTCCAAAACAGAAAATGATAGATGGGGTAAAATTTTCAAAAGCCCCTAAATTACTTATGAGCTTAAATCCCACTTGGGCTGGAACCCTGGTTCTGTGGCCCAGCAAGAGGGTGGGGAGAGACACCTACTCTGCTATTTTTAGCCCTGCAGTGCAAGTCCAAGTCAGGTGACTGTGTGCTCTGAGACTCACTGCTGTTAGGTGTGGGTTTTTTTGGTCAGTGTAGCCATACCCATAGAGACATTTTAAAATGTCACCTGTGACAAGTTATGTTGCATTCACTAATGTATGGCAGGACCAACTCTGTTCAGGCCAGTGGAAATACTCAGGTATAAAAACAGTGCAAGTGAGATCTGAATAGAGTGACTGGTATCTAGAAATAAGGCATTACACAAGAAACTCACACTGGAAAGCTTTGAATTATTCTTTTCCTTTTTAAATCTCATGAGCGATCAGTTTCCGTTTTGGAAACTAACTCCATAGGAACGTAGGCAGAACTACAAGGCCCCAAACTTAAGCATCTGTAACTGAAATGAACTAAATTTGGGAGCTCAGATAGGCACTTAGGCCAATATTTTTTGAAAATAGCAGCCTAAATTTAGGCTGCTAAACTCATAGTTAGTTACCTAAATAAATGGCCCACTTTTGAAAAGTGCTGAGCACCCAGCAGCTCCCATGGATTTCAGTGGGCCTCTGCATTGGCACAGAGGTCTGTTTGCACAAATGCAATTACAGGACTGGGGTGTGTGGATGTAAATATTTTTTACACACACACACAATGTTAAAAGAACATTATTCAGGTTGCAAAATTACGCTAATTAAATTAAACTTAGGAAATGCCAGTGTTAAGGTTGCCTGAAATTTCTTGGAACTGGTTTGGATCAAACTGAATCTTTTTTCAAATTTTCTGATCTTCTAGAAAATGGAAAAATTAGTTATGCTTACAGCTCTAGCCACCTGTAGCCCAGAGTTGGGATTTGCTGAAGTTTTGGATTGGAATAGCAATCCCTAAATACTTCTGCGAGTGTCTGGGTGGAGGCAAATAGCATGGTGACTTGCCAGCCTTTTTAAAAAGTGTGTGTGTGTGTGTAAAAACACACCACCTACAGTTTTCCTCACTTGTGGCAATCAACCTTAGCAACCCTTGTCATGCTACAGAATATTATCATCCCACTTTGGCTGGTTATGAACATATCCCCTGTAAGGGAAAATAAAGCTGCTAGTTTTGCGCACACACTTCTAAAACTATAGGCCAGAAATACCTAAATATAAAACAAGGGCACCTTGGGATGAATGCTTTATGAGCTCAGCCTGTTATCGGCTCCCTTATAATCACACTTGCGCTTCTCCTGCCTTTTTTTATGTACACCTGTAGCTTGTTGACAATACACTTGATCATATGTGTGAGGTGCCCAGATTCGTAGCTAAAGTTATTAAAAATGGTGTGCTCTCATTCTTGGGAATGGGTTTCTTTATCGCTCTCTAAATACAGAAACAAAGCAACACACCTAAACTGGCAAATAGAACCCATGCAGTATGGAAAAAAACAAACAAACCCACCTTTAAGCAGATCTCACCCAGGCTCTTGTTTTATAGCCCTGTGCTCTAACCTTAGCCCATTATACATGGGGGTGGTGTAAATCTGAGGGTCAGTGAACACTGGATTTTCCCAGTAAATCACATGTACAGAACTACATGTGTTTAAATACCTTTGAGGAGGCCCAATATGATGTAGCTGAGGGGGAGACTTGTATGTCTTTTAAAAGGGCTGTCTATTTATGTACCTCCTGCATTATACATTAAGTATAGCAGAATGTGCCTCACCATCCTTGATGTCACAGCAATTTCAGTAAAATAAAAAATTAACAAAAAAAAGTGAAATGTGGTGGTAACAACCTCTAAACTGTGACATGGACAGGGTTCTGCTATGCTCTGACTTCAATATCTATCACAGAGATCTCAACAAAAATATTAAGAGGGAGAGCAAATACTAGTTTAGGGAACTTGTGTGAAAATAAATCAACTCAGCTTTTTCATTATATGAAAAATCTAAGGAAAATGAGACAGATCTGGAAATGGACAGTACTGTAAAATTTTCACAAATTGACATTCCAAAATGGTGATAATTTAAAATCAGGCTCTTTGTTGGTATAAACTATGCATTTCAGTTGTTTGCCTGAGAGGGGTAATCTGTTTCATGTTTTTTGGAACTGGTTATTCTTTTAATTTTTTTACTCATTATTCATATGCTTCTGTAGTAATGAGTTAGACCATAGTTGTTTCATTCTGGCTTAAAGAGGTATCAAGTTTCATTTGCCTCCAAATTTAGATTTATACAAAGACTTTAGTGAAACCAGAGTGCTACAGAGACGTGTCCATGATTTTTTTTTATTCCAATTAAAATGATCTTTAAAGCAAATAAATATTTTCCTGAGAGTGCCCTGCATATTGGATAATGTTGATGAGGGACAAAAATCTGAAACTGATATTGAGTAGAAAACAGTTGTTCACACACAATGAAATTACTGCTTCAGTAGCTGTAGGGTTCCTGTCACCAGCATACATAAGCACCTTCTAAGGTCCCAATCTTTCAGAGTCCCTTTTAAAGGGGGCAAGAGCTAGAAAGAGGGAGCACAAGGGAGGTAGTGGCTATATTTCCAAAATTTTAATTGGGGTTGGGAAGCTCATTAATCTACTACATTCGTAAGGGAAGTTTTGATATAGGGCAGAATGAAGGGGAATTCATCCAGTTATTGTGTGTGCGCGTGTGCGTGCCGTGGCTTCCTCTGGACCTTCAGACCTGGATAATGACTTCCCTGCAGTGGAATAGCTGAGCTTTAGCACTCCTTTTCTAACAGCCCATTTCCCCTCTCTATCCAGGTCGTTCTGAATGGGTTGAGTCCCTATTTTATCCTCGACAGAGCATATACTCTGAGCTTGAGTTCAAACTCGCCCCCTTCCTGGAGTGTGGTTTCAATGGTGACTTCAAAACAATGACAAAATGCAAACCCCTTTATTGTCTAGACTTCTTATTCCTCTATATGCCTCTCCTTTATCCAGTATTTCCCCTCCCTACCACCTCTCTTCTCAGATCCTTTTCTCCCCTCCCCAAGTTTTGTTGCTACTCTTCTCCCACAGACAGCTTCTGTGCTCCTTTGATGATGTGGTCATGGACATACCACCTTCTTGCAGTTAGTCCAGGGAAGGAGGGCTTGTGACACCTTCAGCTGTTACTGCAGTAGTGAGGAGGTGATCGGTGACGTTAGTATCTCGTAACAGAATTCTCTCCAAACGTGGGTGCCACTAAGGGCATAAATGTGCCAAGTTTTCAGAACATGAAAATGTTTAAAAAGGTTTACTTCCCTGAATAAATTGGACACTTCTATCCTATCCCCCTGTTATACTGGTGCTTGAAAATGGGTTCTAAATGGAGGTGTAATGCTGCTTATTGATGGAGACGATTTCGCTGCTCTTTATGATACCATAATACCCAAATGTGAAATAATCTTAGCTAACCCTCACCATAAAATATATTTTAAGAGTGTGTTTTATAGGAAACTACTGAGTTGGAATGAGCATAGCACAAAGTGTTGCTTTGTATACTAATTATCTACATCAATGGATGTGTGAGTGGGTTCAGAATTCTGTACCTGCTGTGGTGAACAACTTGCTCCTAGTCATAGAATATATGCTTCCTGTGGGCACCTGACTGTTCTGTGCATCACATCACATTGAATTATGTCATATTATGTCACATCACAGATGAGATATGACCCAATGTAACCTGACACAGTGCAATGACAGCATTACACTGGATCAGAGATCCAGAGAACCCAGCAGTTGTATGTTGTCAAGGACAGTAAAATACAGACTGGCTATCCAGGAAGCTCCAGGTATTTCAATTTGCCCATGAGCCTGCATATTTGTAGAGAGTTTGGCACATCTCTGTGGGATATAAATACAAGACTCTGTGTGTGTGTGTGTGTGTGTGTGTTTATGATACTTGTCTTTTGGGAAATAATAATCTTCCTACTACTTAATCTAAATTGAAGTGCAATGAGTATACCAATAAAACACATTGCAACCAAGTAAATTCTCTTTGTATTAATAATATACTCCTTAAGATTTTTCATTCTCTTTCTTCCCTATGACTGTGTGATGTAATCTAGAGAAAACTGCTACATTTATAAACAACTTGATAATTTTAATTAAAAAAAACCCTTACCTTTGAATTTGGAGTAAGGAGGATATTAACAATACCAGAAATGTTGAGCCTAACTGAAATATTCCTTAAAACTTGTGACCTGAAGGTAACCATATATAAACTTCATATTGATTTTAGTTTAAACAGAGTGACAAAAAGTGTGTGTCACAAAATGAGCAGGGTCCAGTTAGGTGTACTTATTATTTTGAAGAGAGATGTCTAAGCAGAGCTGGCCTGAGGCATAGGAGACCTTCAGTGAACAATTCACCAAGTTTTAAGCCTGCTTCCACCAGGGAGTCCTATGTGGTGCTGACAGTAATGTCCACACAAAATTTGGACTCCCGTATGAAGTGGAGTTTATGATTCCATTGAATTCACTTTGAAGCTGTGCCCCAGCAAGAAGTTAGGGGACTATGATGGTGTGAAAGCAGCCTACCCCTAACTGACTCTGGGAAGGAGACCCTGCTACCTCTACCCCTACTACAGAGGTGTATCCAGGATCTGCAGGAGTTAAACTGCCTTTGTTATCAGGCAAGTCTTGCTAAACTAGAGGTTAAGACCTATGTAATCTGCCTAGTAGAGCTGGTGGGAACATGAAAATCTGTTTTTTGGGGAAAAAGTGGAAATTGTGAAGTTTTCATTTGGAAGTGTTCCAAGTGGGTTCATTTTTGTCTTTAAAAATGACTCTTTTTTTCAGAAAATGAAAAATGATGAAATGTCAATTATTTTTAAGAAGCTTTTTGGGGAAAAAAAACAACCACCCAGCAAACTATTTGTAATGGAAAAATTATGGAAATGTAGGGCTGGAAGGGACCTCGAGTCATCTACAGCCCCCTACACTGAGACAGAATCAGGTACATCAGCTCTGACAGGTGTTTGTCCTGTTCTTAAAATCCTCCAGTGATAGAGATTCTACAACTTCTCTTGGAAGCCTGTTCTGGTGCATAGCTATCTTTAGAGTTAGAAAGCTTTTTTCCTAATATCTAATCTAAATTTCCCTTGCTGCAGATTAAGCTGATTATGTCTTGCCCTAGCTCAGTGGACACAGAGAAGAATTGATCACAGTCCTTTTTATAGCAGGCTTAACCTATTTGAAGACTGTTCTCAGGGTCCTTCCCCTGTCATCTTTTCTCAAGAGTAAACATCACAATTTTAAAAAAATCTTTCCTCATAGGTCAGGTTTTCGGAAACATTCCCTCAGAGTGTTTTTGAATTTTAGCTTACTTTATTTTCTGATGCCCATAAATAATTTCTATGTTCCCTCTGACCAGATGTGCACTGTTGGCCAGTTTACTCTGATGTCATTGAAAAAAAATGACAGACCTTGGTATTTGCGTGACAGGATTGAACAAAGACACGGATGCATCTCTGTGAAGACTAAAAAATGACACAAGCTGTAATTCCAACATGAGGCAGTTTTTAGAACAAAACTGAAGGTGTTTTGGCCTAATACTCTGGTTTGCAATTAAGGTTCAATGCAAACTGAGACAGCAGGTTTCTGAAGTATATGATGATCTCTCTTTCTCTGTAATACTTGCTATAGCATATCTGCTTTAAATAATGCACATGCAAAATATAAAATGTTAATACAAGTTATGTAGCTACCTAGCTGTGAGATCCATAAATCTATTTATTCTGTAATTCTTTTAGCAAAATCTAAAATAGGTCGATTAAGTAGATCCTTTTTTTCTGTAAGCAGAGCAAACTTCATTTCCACAATTCAGTGTCCAATATGCAATCTGATCACACCTCTCATTTTGTGAGTAGTCATGGCCTTAAATTAAATTACAAATCCTACATTGGACTGACATAAATCTGATTTTGGCCTGAACTTGAAGTGTTTGAAATACCAAATCACGACTCACTGATCCCTAATGAGAAGTAATCAAAGAATTTAACCAGCAGTACAAACTCTTACACATCACTACAGATGTAGCCAAATTGACTCAAAGTACTCTTTTTCTGTATGAAAGATTGTGAGCAAATATACCTTACTGACACTTACTCTATCCTACTCGAAAGATGAAGAAAAGACATGATATCTTTGTCCTCCAAAATCACCCTTATTCTTTCAAAATATCCTAGCTCTGACCTTCCACAATAGCATGTGTGTCCATGGATTCCTATATGCACAGTGCAGTGGAATACAATTTAGGAATTAACCAAGCTACCTGAATATAATTTGGATAGTCACCAGCCTGCTGTGTTTGCCATGTTCCAAATACACACGCATTGTTTGAGGTTCCTTTCTCTTGTCTGTTGCCAGAAAGCTGACTTGGCTACTTACTACCCCAAATGATCATGACTGTCTGATCACAAGACTTGTTGTTTTGTTGTCTTTTTAAATTTCCATGGCAGTACAATACTTCAAAACACTGAGAAAATATTACGTAGTATGTTGAATGGTACTCACACACACACACACACACACACACACACACACACACACACACACTAGAAAAGATAACTAAAAATCAATGTAGTTTTTCAGGGGGGAAAACAGCAATAAAACCGGGCTTGGCTGGAATGGGAATGTGTACTGAATAGCAGCCTCAAGTAGATCTGAATGGAAGGAAATTCTCTTCTGTAATAGATTTGAGCCTATTGCCCTCCAACTGTACCAACTGGGCTCTATGTGTATTTTGGGACTAGGATGAGGAAATATGGTATTGTTTCCAGGGATTACTGCAAGGACATGGGAATCAGGATGCTTAGGTTCTCCTCCTTCTGGCTCTGACAATGGTTTGTCATGGACCTTAGTAAATCATACAACTTTCCTATTTGATTTAATTGTATTCACCTGTAAAATTTATACCAATTTTGTAGGGGATTAATTAAGGTTAGCAAAATATAACCCTCAAGCTTCAGACTTTAAGCCAATCTAACTATTAGAGATCAGGATGAGACCCACTGTGTGTGTGTGTGTGTTTGGGAGACACATCTGCTTACATTGAAACTCTTATTAGAGCAGAGTAAATAATTTAATTCTTTTGGTTTGTGGCAAAACTGAAAAATCAGGGGAAAAATGGTTTTGGGTTGACCCAAAACAGATTTTTTTTTTCATTTAGTTTGTGTCTTACTCTTTTTTTAAAAAAATTATTTTTATTTTTAATACATCTAGCTAAATTTTGAAGCAAGTTCAAAATGAAAAGCTGGAATGTGTCATGAAAATGTCAAAATGAAATGTCTAGACTTTCATTAGCTTTGCTTTTTTGCTGAATTAGACCTGAAACTATTTGTGAATTTAGGTCAATCTAAAACTGCATGTTTCAGCAAATAAACTTTTTTTGTTTAAAACATTTCACTCAGCTCTAGTTCTTGCTCTTCATCTGAAGCATCTGATACAGGATACTCGAGTAGATGGGCTTTGGGTCAGGTCCAGTATGGTAATTCCTATGTTCCCAGGCTAGTAAAATGCTTTAAGATTATCAGATGAAAAGTGCTGGGTAAATACAAAGAATTATCCCCACCCTCCCCCACCCATTTCAGATGTGTGAATATTACACGAGTTAAAAACAATAACTGTGGTGTGTTTCATGAATAACATTACAGGCACAGACTGTGAATGAGCATCTAAGGCCCTGTCTATACTAGAAAAGGTTTGCCAGTATAACTATACCAGTAAGCCCGCCTAGTGTAGACCCAGTTTATACCAGCAAAGAGTGCTTTTGCCAATATAGCTTATGCTGGTACCTTAGGCGAAATAAGTCACACCAGCAAAAACACACATAAGCCTGTTTAATAGCATTTATGCTAGGGTTTATGCCAGCATAGCTATGGTGATTTAAAAAAAAAATCACACTCCTAACCAATATAGTTATGCCAGTGTAGGTTTTAAGTATAGACCATGCCTCAGTTGCTGTAATGACATTTACATAAGTACAACTTTTCTAGAGGGTCATAATTCTGGGGCCAAAGCAATTTATTCTTTAGCAGTTTGTGCCTGTGTACTGATGGGCACATTAATTGAAGAGTCACTTTCCTTCTGTGATTCAGGAGTTGAATACACAGACCACAAGTCAGTGAATCACAGGTTCTCTGCCTGTGCACACAGTCGCACGCATCTTTCCTTCAGCACTTGCAAAATCTAAGGTCATGAGGTTCCAACTGAAAAGTTTAGGGGGGAAAAAGTTTCTGTTCCTTGTTTGTAAATGTACTGAACTTTGCCACCCAACTTCTCTAGAAAACCAGACTTGTACTCTTGCTAGTTCAGTGGGAATGAAGACTTGCTTGTGTGAGGAATGCAACCCATATGACTTGTAGGGTACCCACTGTCTTGAACCTGGGACACACAAGGCTTGTGGGGAGAAAGGGAGTGAAAGGAAGGTCAGTCAAATGGTTAGGGCCCTAGCTTGGTTCAGTTCTCTGCCCCAGGTCTCACAGAAATCCTTTGTCAGGGCAAGTTACATAGGGCTGAATTTGTAAAGATATTTAAGTGCCTAAAGATGCAGATAGGTACCTAGTGGGATTTTCAATAAGTGCCTAATCACCTGCCTCCCATTGTAATCATAGTCTTTCTGAACCTCAGCTCCCCATCTGTAAAATGGGGTTGTGAGGATAAAGATGGCAAGGCACTTGGATACTAGGGTAAGGGGATCTTATAAAGTACTTAAGAGAAAAAAAACAGCAGCATCCTATTTACCCTCTTTGCTTTTTTTCATAAAAGAATCTACATCACAATAACTCTTCCCCTTGCAAGAAATCGTGGATGTGTCTGTTTAAGCAACCCATTGGTGCCACTCTGTGTGTCACAGTGTAGGGGGAATGTATATGATGAAGGTTGACTGAAAGCATTCATGAGGTACTTCCTCCATTGCTGCCTGTGCAAAGTTAGGGTTTGAGCTCTAGGCATGAGTTTATATCCATCCCTTGGGGCAACACAGAGTTATCCTTACCTTTTGCATAATAAAATGCCTGACATCTGCAGACAGAGCTTACAAAGACATAAGAGTGTTAAGTTTGGGGACAGCTTTCACAATGCTGCTGTTCTTGAAATTCACATCATCTGACCTTCTGAGGACACAGGTTTTTTTTCTACATGCTTCCTGTTTCTTAAAAGTACACTGGATCTTGGGTGGAGGTGAAGAGAAGGGAAAGGAAATAGAAATAAAGGCTAATGACAGAAGGCTAATGAAGAAACTAGCACGTTAATAGATCCATTAAAAACAATTTCATTTTTATGGAGGGGGGGAGAAATTGAGAACAATTGAAGGAAACAAAAATGGGTAGAATACACAAGATAGCTTGGGACTGTGGGCACAATAGGATAGCACAACTTTCACCTCTAGGTCACTGCCCCGCAGTTCCAGTACATCATACCTACAGTAGGTAGGGAACAGAGGCCAGATGCTGCTGCTGCTATGAAGACAGTGGCAAATCTCTCACTGAAAGTAAGATTCAGCCTATATCTTATCAGATGAGTGTCTGGTGGCCTATATTAAATGAGTTCAGTGGCTATGGGCAAGTGTCCACCTGCAACGAGCAGTTCTATAACTGCACCAATGAGCTAGTTGCACGAATTGTTGGCAATCTTCAGAGAGGCAAAGGTCTGAATGGACATGGAAAATGGGCTATCGGGAGAGGGTCCCCTTCATGCTGATGCACATGGATGGAGCAATGTGGGGAATTTTTTCCACTGCTGTTGTAGCAGGCTCTGTACCTGGCTCCATTCCCCTGGGCTGTGAATCCAGCACTTATCAAGGGCATTAAATTCATTTAAGGTGGGTGGGGAGAAGAGTAAGAAATGAAAATGAGGAACCTCTTAGTACAGTATGAGAAAAGAAGCATATTAACGATAATTGAAATTCACCTCCATGAGGGTAATGAATCATCAGAAACAACCAGTGGCAAACAAGGTTGTGAAACCTTGACCAGAATGTGTCACTGGCTGGTGGAATTTTTAGAAAGGCAGCAGTTTGGGCTCATCACTGTGGTTCGTGATTGCACACACCTGTTCAGCTCAGAGGTTTTGCAACAACAACAAAAAAAAAAAAAAAAAAAAAAGGGAAGCTGAACTTGCTTCTTCTCCTGAGCGGTGCAAAAAAGCAGAAAACCACAGCTGTTCTAGCTGTTAACAGATATCAGCAGCATACCCCTTGTTACATAATTGAGGATAACGTTTTTGAAGCATATGGGCTGGAGGTATTATTATCTCATTAAAACTTTAGGTGGGAAACTATCTAGCATTTTCTCACACATTTCTGGGTTTGATATCTATAACAAACGTGTAATTAGGGCATACTATAAACAGTTTATTAAATAACAAATTAAGAAAAAGCCTGATGTATATAAAATTCCTTTGCCTTCCATCGTTCAGTGACAGATCAGCCACAAGATAAGTCGTGAAAGATTGCTTCCCGTTGACTTGATTAACTAAGTTGCTTTGGGTAGCTTAAGTATGATTCAGGCTGAGGTTGTATTAGCTTGTATGTCATCTTAAAAAAAAGAAAGTATCAAAAGTTTTCTTTTCCTGAGTTCCTGTTTCTTAATGAAGGAGCTAACGAGCTGTAGAAGACTAGGCTGAAATCAAGAAATTGGCACAGCCTAGAGAGCTTCTGTGTATTGAAGTTGGGCAAGCAGATCATTTGGATAGATTCCTTCCAGCTGTAGATCTACTGATCTCAATGGAATTAATTCAGGATGAA
The DNA here is from genome assembly GCF_016161935.1 of Mauremys reevesii. Lineage (NCBI taxonomy): Eukaryota > Metazoa > Chordata > Testudines > Geoemydidae > Mauremys > Mauremys reevesii. Next base: position 54,438,049 of record NC_052633.1, on the reverse strand, counting down.
TTGGGCCCAGTAATGGAAGGGGTTTTTTTTGTTTGTTTTTTGCCAAACAAATCTAAAAAATAATTTCAAAATTAACAAACAAAAGCTTCAATAAACACACACAGTTGGTTAAGGACTGCAAAAGTTGGCAATCTCAGAGGGAGGGCTTTGGTCCCTTTTGCTGTAGGTCATTGGTTCAAGTTCAACCTAGATCAAAAGAAACAAAGTCGGAGTAACAGAATAGCCCAGAGAGTAGTTCAGTTTCTAGGCTTATTCAGTGTGTGGTTTTCCTGCTGAGCATTGAAACAAGGGTGCTAATTAACGCTAATTGGGTGGACATTTTGGTGATTTGAATCCTTGGCTGAAAAGAAATGACCCAAGAACACCATTTCCCCTCTCCTTCTGCCCCCCAGAGGCTATCAAATTTAAGTGGCAACAACTCCCCCCCCACTTATTTCTAGGGTTGGCTGGAATACAATCTTTTTTAAAACAAAACAAATACCTGCCCCCCCCTTAAAAATAACAAAACTCGAGGTTTTGAAATTTTTCATTCTGACCTATGATGTGGGACCCCCCAGATTGAAGCCTCTGCTCTGCCTGATTTGTAGCATGGACTCATCATTGAGCTATAGAACCCCAGTCTTTCTCTGGTTTTAACGTTTTTGGACTAGAGAATTTTTGGTTTTGATGAGTTCCACTTATTACTGACTTGTGTTGATGCTGTACTAGCTGCAGAGTCATTTTAATGAATCACTATCAATGAGGAAATGGATAGGTCAAAAGATGGGGAATGGGTGGTGCACCCTTTTACTCTGAGACCTAGTGATGAAAAGCTTCATCCTAGTTCCCATCCACTTCCTTGCCCAATCCACCACCAGCATCCATTTAAAAAAATATTTAAATTGTAGCTTCTGTTTCTGTGATGTTCCCAACAGAACGTTGGATTCAGGACAAAAATTAGACCAATTTGTATCAGAGAAGAAATATGAGGGGAGGAGCACATTCTTAGGCCTCCCACGCTTATAGGACTCACCTCAGAGTGCTAATATAATCCTGAATCCAGGCCTCACCCCCTTTCTCAGAAGGCCTTCAGCACACATGGCACACTGGTTTTAAGTTTAGTTTAATTGTCTCTTTGCTTTCAATTTTACATGAATTTTAGTCTGTTTAATCTGTGTGTCATTGCTTGGTGTTAAATGTCAAGGCGGCTATTGGCAGATACATTAGGTGCTACATGAAGTTTAGTCCTTGTTTATGAATACAATTTTGCTTAGGAGTTTTGGTGAATTTCAGGGCTCATGAATATGAATGACCTAGAGCGAGACATGAGCTTTATCCAACATCTATAAAAATCAGCGTGAGTCTTGTTGTTGACTTGGACTCTGGATCAGTTCCGTAGTGCAGTCTGTTTCATTTCAAGATTTCGCCCTACGCCCACAGCTTTGGCAATGCAAATCGGTCCATTCTGAAGCACCACTGCTGTTCCCGCCTTGGTCCTCTTTTGAGCAATACGTCCGGATATCATAGTGGTTTAGTGACGCAGACAGTTTGAATGAACAAATTCATTTAATTCGCGATGGACCTAAAATAAAATCCAATATCCAAAGCTCCTTGAGGGAGATCCTGGCCCCATTGAAGTACATGTTAATGGGAGTTTTGCCTTAGCTGAGGCCAAGACTTCACCATCTGAACTTGAAGGATATTCATGTTAGCCCTGATGTTTGAAGCCAGGACCTGTCTAATATAATTGGCCAAACCAAAACTCTGTGTTGTCTAATAAACTTTGTTACAGATTATTTGTTCAGCTATTCTTGCCCAATAGAGTAAGTTAGTGCAGTAACAGATTGGAAATTAATTTCCCCAGATTTTCAGTTTCTTGAATATTGTCAACCCCTTAACATCATTTAAACACTCCTTTGATTCAATCATATCCTCTTTACAAATATAATTTTGTCTGAAGGCTATCTGCATTAGATGATTTTGCAAAACCAACTTTCTTTTCTGTTTTCACACTGTATTTGTAAATCTTAATTGTGCTTTATATTATTACCATACAAACTATTAAAAAGGTTTTGGTTTCAGAGAGAGAGATGTGGATATTGACTTAGCTATGAACTTATGAATTATTCAGGTTACTCACTTTCAGGAAATATCCACTGTGGTCCAATACAACAAATATTTGAACTGGATTCAAGATGCCCAGAAGAGAGGGTCCCTTCCCTAAACCTTGCAATTTTCAGATCTATAACTTTGATGATGCAATTCAATATTACCTAGAAGTAAACCTGATCCTTGTATTTTAATATCAGTGCAAAGTAACATAATATATTTTATATACTATATAAAGCCAGCAGTAAAACAATTCTAGTGATGTGCTGAATACCTTGGCAGACCTCCTGGCATTTAGAGCATCTGAGTATTTTAAGTTGTATGTGGCATTCATTACTCTCAAATATTACAGAGCAATGAACAACTGACATGGTAGCTGTTTTTTTTTTTTAAGGGTGGCAGATACTTTATGAAATATTTGCTAAAGTCCTGATATCATGTGGATATTATGTGACCTTTGAACACTGGTTTGACACTATGCCAGATGCCAGTTACACTAAATAACTAGGAAAAAAAGGATTCTTAGAACTGTCTGTCTAATAGCTTGGGATGTCTTGGGTGCTGATTTTATTTTTTAGACACTGTCCATAGAATCTCCAGAATTTGGCTTTTCCTCCCAGGATGAGTCAAGTAATTTACAGGTATATGTGGGGTGGTATTATTATTTTATTTTTATTATTGGCTAGCCACAAGTTTTTATGACATATGGTAGCAAGTACTTAATGTATTTTAATCTTGGACTGTATCTTAAACATTTTTTTTGGATATGATAGCCATATTAATGTGGGTAGTGGGTTTTTAAATCTGAATTTATTCTGGTAGATAGCAACAAAAGCTAATGGATGAGTATCTGCAGCATCTAAGACAATGAATATTGTGGGTCTCTAGCTAACCAGATTATTTCAGGATAGTTAAGAACATCTATGGTTCCAGTATTTGTTTACTTTTACTACCATTCCTTCTAGGCTTTCCATGATTTCTTTTTATAGCATGAGAGTTTTGAAAGGGATGGAGCTTGATTAACTTGTTTTGCAAAGAACAAGTTCTAGCCACAAAATCAAATTAAGAAAAGTTATAGATCAATCAGCTTTTTCTATACTAAGGAAATCCCTCAATATTACACTCCCAACTTGTATTTGTGGCAGTATGGAAATGCTTGAAGCATTAGGGAGAAGTGTACATTGGTGTAAAATGGCATTTGTTCCTAGGAAAATATTCCTGTTCTTGTTAAAAGGAATATTAATTGTAGAAAAGACATTACTCACTAACAAGGCTCAGTTAAAAAGAAATAGGTGGTACTCTGGCAAGACTTTTGCTAGTCTTGTCCCATGTTCCCCATGAATTCCCTAATTTATAACCTCCTGTATATGTGTTAGGTGGGTTTGCTTTGTTTTGTTTTTTTAAATCTCAGGAATCTAGAAGATCCTTCCATCCCTCTCGATGCCTGGAAAGTTTTTCAGAGGGTGGTAAAACTTCTTGGAATGGATACCTGTACCTCTACAGCTTTATTTTTATAAAGCGGCCAGTACTGCATAACAAGATCTGTGTCTTCAACTGAAGTTCTATAACAGAATTAGAGAAGTTTTCAATCATTGTTGAAATAGAAAATCTGGTTCTTTAGCTTTTCTCAGAAGTGAATATTGCTCTTCAGTAGAAGAGAAAGCTAAAGGACTTGCAGTCCATACACATTAATATTAGCAGACATTATATAATGGATATTTCTGTATTATGCATATTTCAATATGGTTTTACCTCAATTTGTTTCCACCCAAAATCTGTGCGCTGGTGAGAAGGTGTTCCAGTGGTTAGAGCAATAGGCAGGGACTCAGAAAATCATAGTTCTCTCCCCAGCTCTTGTCACATACTTGTGTTAAATTTTGGCAAGTTTCTTAAGGCTACATTTTCAAAAATATCTGATATTTTTGAGCACCCAACTTGACATTTACTAATAGCCTGATATTCTGAGATGATGAATGCATAAATCTCCACTGAAGTCAATGGGAGTGGGAGGAGCTCATAATTTATTAAAATTATCCTATAGGTGTCTAAAGTTAGGTATCCAAAATTGAAAGAAAATTTAGGCCTTGATTTTCTGCCCCTTTCCTAGCCCGTAAAAGGGGAAAGGATAAAACCCACTTTTGCAATTCTCAGTTAAAAGGCACCGTATAACTGCAAAACATTTGCAAACTGGCTTTTCAGATCCTAAAATTTCAGGGCTGAGACCCCTCCAGTGATACCATTATCTGGTTAATCACGATATATCCCCTCAATATTGTACAGACTGACACATTTGTGCGTAAAACCAAAATATACTTGCACATTTCACTCCAATTGAAAATTGGATACCAATTTTACAGCAATTCATGATACCCATTTATAGAAAAGTCCTTTTAACTCATGAGTTTTTGAGTCAAAATCCGCACAAACCATACTTTTGTTTGACTCCAAAATGTGAGCGCCAAATGACTATTGCACTATGAGGCTGAACACTGCGGCAACTGTGTAGCCACTGTTTCTCTACTGGGAGAATTGTTTCAAGAGATAGACCATCTGGCCTGAAACACAGCCCCCTTTGAAAATATATATCCCATTAGGTTAACTTTAAAACAATGTAGGCAACTATGCTGGAGAAGATGGTTAATGGTATTCAGTGGCAGACACTATCTCGTACATATTTCTCCTAAATGGGGTGTGTCTGTCTGCAGGGTGGGGAGACAGTAACTTAGTACATTTTATTTGTCTGACGTCTATTTGTTAATGGTTTGTAAGAGAAATAATTGTAAACTAGGGTTACAATTGGGGTCCAATCCTCATACAATGAATTCAAGTGAATTATTCCATTCACTTCAATGGGTGCAGAATTGGGTTTTCAATGAAAATTAAGAGCCAGATTCTCCCCCTATGTTTTGGCCACTTTGTACTGCTTGACTCCAGGAGTTGGAGTCAAGTTTGGGGCCAGATAAAGAGTGCCTACATTTTGTCAATTCTCAACTTGCAAATAGGCCTTTGGGGACCATATCGAGCCATTGTAAGTTAGAGCAGCCAATAGGATGCTCTTAATTCTGCTGGGTCCAAGTTGGCCTAAGTATTAGATGGCTATAATTGGCTTCCTGACCAGCCCCTGCACTTTTCTCCTATACTGAATGGATACTGGCACAGTGGAGATTTGGGCTATATTGTTTAGTGAGCAGATTGATTATTAGGATCCTTAACACATATAATCAATCCCTTTTCTTTCTCTTATGAAAAAGGGCAAGCATCTGGATTAGCTACTAATGTTTTAATTGGCTGCGCTAATTTGGCTGCGTTACCATGTCATAAAAAGTTTCTTCATTGTAGGAAAACCTACCACATGAATTGTACATTGTAATTTGCTTTTTTTAAAGTATTAACTGGGCTACCACCCTGATCTTGCCTACAGTCAATACTCAAAATTTCTGTTGATTACAAAATCCTGTTGATTGCATGTGGAGTGATTGAAGGAATGTTCATGTTCCAGATGAAGGAACAGAGGGCCTGATTCTCCTCTTAATGTCAACAGAGTGACTTCTGATTTACAGCAGTGATAGGAGAATCGGGCTCACCTTTGCTCTTGATTGGTACCCATAGAAATAGCTACTTATGCAGTTTAAGAAAAATAAAAGGTTAATAGGCAGTAATTTCTCTCTAAAAAAGACAGTGAACCAAATGACTGTGCAAAGGTTGCTAAATGCAAATTTAGTGATATAATTAGTTCTTCGCTATTTTCCATTTTTTAAAAGCACAGGATTTTTACATTTTGCTATTTGCCATTTTTGAGTGAAAGATGCAGGTGATCATGATTTAGCATTTAACACGCTGGTAAACACCATGACGATAGTTCAGCTATATCTTCTGAATTAAATGGTAATAAATAAGTCACTATGTTTGGTGTGAAAGTAAAGTTTTTATTTTCAGCTGTGCTTGGTAAGAAGAATATTATTTTGACAAGTTTATTTGGTTATGATGAGCAGCTCAGAAGGAAGAATGAATATTTGTTTTCTCTGAGAATTTTAACTACACCCAGCTAGTAAAATATAGAAGGTAACCGTTTTATTTTCAGTAAACCTTCTAGGGAGGTTGCTGCTGCTTAAGAAGTACACCTGATTAATTTAAAAGTAACATTGTGTATATTATTTACCAAACCAATTCTAAAAAGCAATTGCTAATGCAAAAAATGCAGATAATTCTGTTTAGGTGGGAGATATGCCTGATTTACAGGGCAGGTAAGGTAGATTAATAACAGACCACTCATAAGAAGGTTTCAGATCTTACTGTCAGAGGGTAATAATTAATGATCAAATGTTAATGGAGATGCTGGGCTGTTGATGCCATTAATTCAGCTCAGTGGAGCCAGTCCTGCCCAGGACCTGCCACAGCTGTCACTGCATCCGCTTAATTATTCCAGTGCCTTCAGGCTCTTTTTCCTTTTTTCCTACTAACTGCAGGACAGTATGTTTTCACTGAAGCAGAATTATGAAGAATGCCCTGCTTCCTGGGCATTGCCAGTCCAGCTCCATGTGAAAACCCAAAGGCAACAAAGAAGATGATAAAGTTTAAACATCCCCTCCTCCCTAAATCCAGTTTTTATACAGTGCTGAATAAAAGGGGACATTTAAAAATGTCTCTGTAAAGAATAATTCAGAACACGCCGATTGTACTAATAGAGGAGTTGCTGGATGTTAAGCATTTCTGAAAATCTTTACAACCTATGAAGATATGGTTCTAGATAACTAACACTGGGTTCTCTTAACTATCGCTGAACGTACAGCGCTTTTTCCTCTTCTCTAATTGGAGTGAACTATTAAATAGGAGCAAGGGGACTAGCAGCCAGTAATATACAATACAGTGTAAAGAAAGGAAATTTGCACGTTATCCTCATTGGGCAAACTGAGGCAAAGAACAAAACCATAATCAGTGAAATGCCACTGCTGTTACAATTCAGCTGTAAGAGAATGAGTTTGCCTGCTGTTGGTTTTTTTTTTTTTTTTTTTCTTCAAATCCTTCCCCATTTTTCCTGCCTCTCTGGGTCCCTTTCATATGGTACATTGCTATACTTTTAAGGAAAACCTTCCCTCTTTCTTTTCATTCATCCCTCCTTCCTTTAAAAAAAAATTAGTCTTTTTGTTTAATTTCCAGTTCTGATGAGTGTTACATTTTTAAATCAGTCCAATATGTCTTGAGCTGCTATGCTGGAATGCTGCTTGACTCACTTCCAAACTGAAGTGCTTAAAAAAATGTGAAGCACTACAACAATTTTAAATCACTCTATACACTGCACATGGTGATTTAAAATAATTGAAGCTCTTCAAATTTTTATATGCCCTTGAATTTGGAAGTGATCAAGGTTCTGAGCATGTGCAGTACACAATGATTTAAAATTATTAGAGCTCTTCAAATTTATCCTAAGTGTTTCAGCTTGAAAGTGATAGGGAATCTGGACTTCAGCAGTGCAAAATGATTTAAAATTATCAGAGCACTACAGATGTTTTATAGGTGCTTTAATTTGGAATTGATCTTAGTTCTGGACTATAGCAATGTATAGCATATCACTTTAAAATCATTGAAGCAGTTTCATATTTTCCAAACTGGTTTTCTTGAGAAGTCAAACATCTTTAATAATTTTAAAATACATTATGCTGCAAATGGCACTATTTTAATTGAATATTTTGCACTTTGAAGTGATAACTGAAACTATTGCAGTTTGGTTGCAATCTGCTCTGTGATTTTAAGGATCAAACTTTCGTATGTGGATGCTTATGGCTACATCGTTAAAATGTATCACTGTCCATTGTATACGCTGTGCAAATCTTGCATTTGAAGGCCTGATGCTGCATCCATTCCTCCTACAAAACTCTTTTTGAATATAACCAATAGTTCAATCCCTTCATGCCCTAATGAGGTAATAACATGTGCAAATGGGTAGTAGGCATAATTGCCCAGTTTGTGTGTGCATATATCCATTTTCTGGCACTAATTTACAGGGACAACTGGGGTATCTTTCTTTGAGAACTCTCCTTTAAATATTTTAAATCTCTTTAAACAAATAATAAACCCTTAATCTTTTTTTAAAAAAAGAACATACAAACTATAATGCAAATATTACAAATTTACAAATATTAACTTTTTTTTTACTAAGACCTCAGTCCTGCAAACACTTGCATATAGTATATGAATAGTCCTACTGAATAGTTTTATTGAGCTCAGTGAGCATTCTTAAGCATTTGCAGGATCAGGGCCAAAGTTGATACTCAGAAATAGTGTAATTTTATTCTTTTAATTTTTTTTTAAATATCAAGCCATCTTCCTGAATATATCTGAAGCTGGAGGCCTGTGGTTTGGTTAAATTCTCAGAATGAATATTTTTCTACTAATTTGGTTGAGGGATACCTACTTATTTTTTAATAGCCGTCTTGTTGTAGTGTGTGGCAGTCCCAATCAACGGCCAGGTTTCTGTTGTGGCTACATACCTTTATTTATATATTTTATAAGATTTTTTTCATGACTCTCTTCCCTCCCCCCCCACCCCATCGTTATAATATCTGAACACCTCTGTGAAGGGGTGTCTACTCCACACAGGTAAATAGAAGGTTAGCAGGAGTTCAAGAGCTCAATTAACCCATCTGGTTGCACCTGGAGGGTGGGCCAGCCCTAATTAAAGATGTAGCCCAGCTGGGGAGGAGCTGCATTGTGGTTATAAAGAGAGGAAGTTTGGAACAGAAGGGGCTACATGGAAAGATAAGAATTCTTCAGTCGCCCTCTTGATAGGGAACAGGAAGGCTCCTGCAGGTGAGGAGGAAGCCTAAGGAGGGAAGACAGTTGGAAGACATAGGATTGGAGGGAATACCTGTGGATGGGCAGGATCTGGACCTCTGAGGAGAACTCCTGGGAGATGTTGCTTGTTATAAAGGGCCTGAAGAAAGGCTAATAGTAGGAAGGAGCCCAGGGAAGCAGAGAGAAAGTGTCTGAAGGAGCAGACCTAGTTGCTTAGCTCAGAGTCCCTGGGCTTAAACTCAGAGCAGTGGGTGGGCCTGGGTTCCCCTCTATGCGCCTGAGGAAGGAGCATAGAATCATAGAACTGGAAGGGACCTCGAGAGGTCATCTAGTCCAGTCCCCATACACATCTGACATAGGGGCTAGTAAGCACAGGGTGGGGCAGAAAACTGAGCCTCAAGGACAGGCAGGGGAAATATCAAGAAGACAGCAGATGTGGGATTCTTACTATGGTGAGCCTGAGACAGGGTTAGATAAAGTACTAACAGATGAGTAGGACTAGAAGTACAGAAGCTGAGATTTCGTAGTGTGGTCTGTTTGAAGATCCTGTGAAAGGACCTATGGGTCTTAGTAACCACCATGAAGAGGGGCTGAAGATATTGGAACTTTGGGTACCCTGGAAGGGGTGGAACTAAATTGTGACTTGACTGAAGGGCCAAGTCATGCGAAGAGGTAGATACCACAAGACTGGAGTGACCATAAGAAGGGAGTGCTAGAGAAGACAGAGCTACTATGCCACTCATAAGAACAGCCATACTGGGTCATACCAAAGGTCCATCTAGCCCAGTATCCTGTCTTCTGACAGTGGCCAATGCCAGGTGCCCCAGAGGGAATGAACAGAACAGGTAATCATCAAGTGACCCATCCTGTTGCCCATTCCCAGCTTCTGGCAAACAGAAGCTAGGGACACCATCCCTGTCCAATCTGGCCTCCCACTCCCAGGCACAACAGGGCACGTTCATAATGAATCCACCATTCCACAGCCTCATATACGTTGACATTTTATCAGTCCCCTATTAGAGATTTCTGTAGATGGACAATTGAGGAAAAGCCATATATTTAAAAGTGTCCATTACTTTTAAGTGCTGCTGGTTTTGGCCACTCATCTTGAGTGATGGAGGGACTTATTTTCATGGGTTCTCAAAGCCTCCATTTTGTAGTGATCTCTCCTGGAGTTGTAGGTGCTCCACACCTTTGAATTTATGGCACTAGGTTACTCTAGCTACAAACAAAACAGTGGACACGTGAAAATGTTGCTCTAAGTGCCTTGCCCAAAGTAGAGGAAAACTATGGCAGAGCTGGGAATAGATTCCAAGTCCTGAGCCTTAGTTAATCTTTCTAATCCTGGAAGGTTCTAGAGCTGGGGCTCCAGTCCAAACCCGGAAGTCTACATAGCAATGAAGCAACCTGAGCTTGCATTCTGAGCTCTGTGCCTGAGTCAACTGGCTTGGGCCTGATGCCATTTTTTCTTTGCTGTGTAGACATACCCTGAAAATGCCCAGCATGCAATAAACTGAGCCTGCCCAGGTTTCTGAAAACATCTGAGTTCAGTGCTTGTGCAGTTCATAAAAACGCTGTGACTTTCCTCCAGCTATATGCCTCCTAAGGGCTCACTAAACATTACACATCCCACTCTGTACCTTTGCAAACCATCTGAATATCATCTGACTAGATTTAAAACTTTGGTCACTAAGGTGAAATTCCAACATTTTCCCCACTCACTTTTCTTTCTCAGCAAATATTTTCATTTGATAAAAATTGGGATAAATTGGCTGAAGATTAGCTTGTTCTTTTCTGTGTGGAGAACAAGTGCTTGAATTGGAAACACTCTGGCACGTAGAAACTATCTGACCTGTGCTTTTGTTTCTCTGACTTTCCAAGTCACTGTTTGAGTAGAAATTTAACAGGATTAGGAATAAAAGATTCTAATAATAGCAAGCATTTTACATTTAGGATTATGATGGAGCATACCATCATTAACCCTTAGCCCCAGGACTTGTTTTAACACCATTAACATCATGACCTAGAGCTCAACACCAGCCTATAGTCTATGCTTAGTGTAAAACTTGACTTTTATCTCAATAATAATAAAAAGTTTAACCTTTTTGTTTGTCAACTTTTTCTGAAGGCCCTTTTGTTTTGACATTGCTGTTTCAATACAGGAACCAGGAACAATGGTCATCATTTTCTAATTGGTGGGTGGGGTGAAAGGCACAAATATTAGTGTGGCACCTTTCTCCCACAGGTATTCAATTCACATTGACTTTCAAAGTGCCCCTTTGTGTTTTGAAAATCTGTCCCTAGATGTCTGAAACCATGGTTTGATGCCTAACTAAATGGTCTGATTTTTAGAGGTGCTGAGCATCTGCAGTTCCCATAAGTTCTCAACAGCTGAGAAAGTCAGGCCAACTAGGCCTAAATATGGCTTTAGGAACTGAACTCTGGGCTCCATTTTGGCCAGTGTGCTTTTCCACCTACATCTTTTTTTTTGGTCTTATTAAGAAAGTTTACCAATCTGTTACTTCTACAGATTTGGGGTAAATCTAGTTTTGTGAAATAAATTCAGTGCTTTTTCATTCTCTTGCATGTGTTTGGGGAGATGTGTAGGGGGAATATCTGACAGTTTTAATAACCAACAAATGCCCTGGTACAGTTCTACAAAATTGAAAACCTCCACTAAAAAGTCACTCAGAATTGAAACTGTAGAATGGAGCTGTAATGGAAGAGTTTTAGAGGAACAATTATACAGTACTTGATTTAACTGGCTATCATTATTGTAAGCACTTTCATTCCCAAAATTTAAGGGGGGGGGCCTTCATTTTTATCACTTTCTTAGGATTTCTTCATATTGTTTAACATAATAATAGTTTAATGCAAAAGATACTAGAGAAAATACAAGTGTCTTTAAACACTGACCTGGTTGGATTATTAAATTCCTCACTCTTACAAAAAGTGTCATTGTCAGTATATTGACCTTGCATCTCACCTGAAACATTGCACCTTGGAGCAACACAGAACCCTCCACCAATATATGCTGGGATATAATGGCTCTGAGATAGGAGTGCCACTTACATGAGTTAGATATCTATCATCAGATATCTGTCAATTTTATCTCTCAAATTCATTGTGGGCCAGATTCTCAGGTGGTGTAAATGAGTCAATGAAACGATATTGATTTACACTATCAAAGCTCTGTTTAATGACCTTCTGTTGTCCTTAAGGAATTGCTGCCAAGACCATTTATTTGTTAGAATTTGGAAATTACTGACTGATTACATTAATTTTTTTCTGTTATGTGTGAGTGCTGTTATGCTGCTGGGTGGTAACCCTGTTGCACTGTGATTCTGTCAGGGCACCTAAAGCTGTGGATACCTTATACTTTTTAATATATACCTTGCCTATGAATGCTGCATAAAGAATTTTAAGATGACAGAGAGTTTTGCAAGCATCCCTTTAAAAAAATAAATAGAAAATCTGTTCCAATTATGTAACACATGTAAAACTATAGATTTTTAGCAAATTCAAAAAGTGATAGATGACCACAGCATAAAGTGATCCAGCATGGGTATGTTAAAACTCTGAATCCTTAATTAAGTTGTTTGTATTAAAAGTTGACAAACCTTATATATTCCAATATATGGTATTTCTGTCAGTACAAAGGTTTCATATGATTTATTTTTCCAAGTGAAAGGATTCATTTCTTGGACATTCCAATTATATGCTTTGCAAAAATATGAGGTACTTTTTTTTATATATGAAGCAGTAACAGACTTGCATTTTTAGTTTGACTGTGTTAAATGTTATGAAAGAAGGTGGTCACATTAGGGTGAACTGTCTTTATTGTTATCCTAGTACATTTAAAGGGAGACATTCAAGTTACACTAGTTTATGTGATGATAAAAACACCCTAATCTGGGCAGTCTCAAACCAAGGAAATTGCTTCATATCATTCAGCCTTCTACTGAGTTATATTGCATGTATTACCATGCATTAGTATGCTGTGTAAATTTACCATCCATCGAATGATGCTTTATTATAGTGGTGCTTGGCAGTACCTTATACATAAGGTCATGTAGGTGTTTTAGAATTGTTTTTCATCAAAATATTCATTTTTAAATGTTCTATTTTAAATTTTGCAAAATGGGAAGTAAAGTTTTATATAAAATATCATTTTGTCTCAAGGGAAATATAATTTATCATTAAGAGGTTTCTAAAGATTTGTTACAATTTTTTTGGTTGTTTGGTGAATGCAGATGGGATACTGGAAGCCATATTGACTACTTTTTTTTCAGAGGGAATGACTATGCTTTGTGTGATCTCTGAGGGTACGTCTACACTACGGGACTATTCCGAATTTGCATAAACCGGTTTTGTAAAACAGATTTTATAAAATCGAGTGCGCGCGGCCACACTAAACACATTAAATTGTGGTGGTGCGTCATGGGTCCGTGGCTAGCGTCGATTTCTGGGCGTGTTGCACTGTGGGCTATTATTCCCCCTAGCCCTCCCTATCCCCTCCCCCCCCCCCCCCCTTCCGGGAGATCCCAGTGCCGCCCAGGCAAAAATCATTGAAAAATCATTGGTGGGTGGTTGGTGGTTCTGGGTAAATGTCAGTGGGAAAGCAAATGGCAAAAGCAAGCACAGATTTTTTTTTTTTTCTGGATTGGCCAGATGCCAGCATGGGGCAATCATGGAGCTTGTTTGTTTGAGCTTGTTTCACTGTGTGTGTGTGTACTATATGCCGCTACAGAGCGATTCAGCGAGCAGCACACAAGCATGCTTTTTGCTTTTTGCATGACAGCAGAGAGATGGCATAGCCATATATCCATCCATCCAAACCATTCCATAAAACTGAGGATGATGATGGCATGAAGCAGTCCTTTTGTACCCATTTGCTGCTAGTGCCCCTGGCCAGCAAGCCAGGCAAAAAAAGATTTTTTACTAGCCATGCACCTTCCATCCATTTTGTTGTATTATGCATTGGCTGCTGCCCCCCCTGGCCTGGAGCAGCCCCGGGCAGCAAAAAAAAAATCAATCATGATTGGGAATGACTTCCTCCTCCTCAAAATAAAATAAATAGATCTGCATAGCTGCAAGGCTATATGAGAGAGCAGAGAAGAGAACCAGAGAGAGAACCAGACTGCACAGTGAGAGCCTGTGCTGATTATTAGAAATGTGCTATCTTTATGTGCAATGCTAAGCTCCCCCCATCTGTTGATTCCTGTTTCTCCCGATTCCTTCTTTACTTTAGCATTGTCCCCCACTTTGTGTGTGATGTGATGTGAAATGAAAATAAAGAGAATAACAATGAAACACTGACACTGACTAGAGAGTGCGAAAGTGGTGAGTGGAGAGCCGCTGAGATATAGGCAGTACAGGACAGAGCCCCAGCATCCCACATCCCACTGCTAGTCCAGGCATCTTTCTCTCTTTCTGGGGGGGGGGGATGGGCTGATTGGCTACAGCCCCCTGTTGCTATGATGAGGATGGCCACTGCACCATCCATCATCCAGCAAAAACAAAAAAAATTAGGGCCCAAAAATTAGGGCCAATAGTCTGATTGAGTTGTTTGCGATCAGCTGATGATGAGCATGATTGATGATGATTTGATGCATATTGGCAGCACCCAGCGCCCATGGTGTGTTACCGGGTGTTGCATTGTGCAATGCAGCAGGTGTCTGCAGCAGCAGCAGGAAGAAAATATATGGTGACATATAAAAGTAAAGATATTTTTTACAGGTGGGTGGGGGGGGTGGGGGGGGGGGGGGGGTGGGGTGGGGTGGGGGCCTGGACTTGCTGACCACTGTGCTTGACCTGACCCAGCCAGAGCTGTGTTTTGAACAGAAAGCATTTGGGCTGCAGGAGATGAATGCCCCCTCCAGTCAGAGGCTGCAGGAACCCTTTTTGCTTTCATTCCTTTTGTCACGCTGTGCGCTGCTTGTCTGCTCTCACGCTGCTCTCGCTCTTCTTGCTTGGAGATTTTAAAAAAGGATGTTGAATTGTCTTGAAATAACGGAAAGGCTTTTCTTGCACATGATCACATCCGCTCCGGCCATCTTTATTTTTTTTTTCATTGCGGCAGCACATCCGCATGGTCCATGCGGTGCTTTTTTTATTTTTGATCGGAATTGGGATCGCATCGGAACTCTCGGCTTGGATTTCTGCTGCACCCTTTTCTTTCAGATCATATTCAGCGGCTTTTGGGTGCCGACTGTGGTACCTGAAGGCCAATAGCCAATCCTGAGCGTCACCCCAACACTAATCCAATCCGGAATACCGATAAGCCCTATATACTCGACCTACAGCAACTCTACTCCACCGAGTTAAATTTTAGTTTAAAATATAAGGTGCCTCCAGTTGTAGATGGTGCCTCAAGGTAAAAATTTTAACGAATTAAATTGATTTACTAAACTAAAACCGATTTAACTAATTTTAAAGCCACGCCAGAGACAACCAGGAAAAAAGTGCCTGGGGCCGCAGAGCAACTCTGTAATGCTCTTTACTGCAGACTGTGAACATAGGTATGGAGGAAGGTCATTTTATTGCTTTCCTTCAGGCAGTTCATCAAAGTGGGCCACTGTCTGCTTCAACGTGGCAGAAAGATCTGGCAGCTAGCCTCTTTTGTCAATGCCTTGGGGACTCCATTTGGGCCTCTACCTTGATGGGTATATGAAGTGGGAATATCTAGGATACAGATAACAGCCACTTCTGGAAGGCTAGCTGCACCATATGCATTTCTGGCCACTGGTCTCATTTGACCTAGTCTCTCTTTGCGTGTTTATGAAATAGTGTGTTTTGCTTTATCATTTCCTGAATTTTTTTCCATATGTAAAAATAGCCAAAGAGGTTTTGCCACTGAACTTCCAGGTAAAATTTCAAATATACAAAACTGGAGAATAAAAAAATGTTGATCCTGGACTGTGCAAGCTGATTATATTTAAAAAAAAATGTGGCTCCCATAAAATTTCATAAAAAGATATTCTGAAGGCTCATGCCAAATGAATCTGGGGGAAAAATGTGGACTATTTTAGCAAACACGATCACTTTTATTAGTGAATATGTCAGTGAATAATTTTATATTTTGTTATGGTATTTACAATATCATACAATTTCAGATATTTACTTCTGGCTAAAATTTGGCAAACAAAATCCTAGCCTAAGACCATTTTATATACACATCATCAGCAACAACAAAGCTAGTAAGTTTTAGGAGAATTAAAATATTTAATACTGGAAAAAATTAAACAGTTTTTAAAACAGCCATTTGCTTATTTTATTTTTAAATCTATCTATAAAATGATCTAATGATGCTGGGTATTTAGAAATGTAAAAAACTGCTACAAAATGGAACTGCATTTGTACACTAGCAGCTTTGCATAAGTAGTTGAATACACCGTTTAAAAAAATGTCTAAAGGCGCAATTGTTTGACAGATTACATCTGCTCTTACAGCCCATCAGGTAAATTGTAGTCCTCAAGAAGTCCTAAATATGTGTGTGTCAACTACAAACTCAAGTCAAGTAATACCATCTTCTGGATTTATATTGCGTGTATAACATTCCATGAGTGTTTTTTGTACAATCCAGATATCAAAACATCTAGTAGAAATATGAAATTATACACTTTTAAGCCCTGATCCTCCAATTTGTCCACAACTGGGTTCCCTGTGCCCATACTTAGCTCCACTGACTATAATGGGATTAGGAGTCCTTCCACATATGCCAGATTGCTGGTCCAAGTTCTTGGACTCCTGTTAATTTTATGTAAGTATAATGGCAGCTTTTAAAATAAACAATCCCTTTAGAAAAAGCAACAAGTATTAGATACTGAATCTATCACAATCAGTAAATGCAGGGAAACTCATGGATAAAGCCAACAGCTTCTTCAATCATCCCATTATACTTTGTGTGCCTTAGATATTTCTTTAAGCTGTTATGTACTATATGTTCTGGAGTTAAGTGGGTGCTATGGGATGATGTTTCAGCCTTTGATTGTCTGTGCTTAGTTGATTTCTCTCACATAAATGTTATATAAACGCAGCTTTTTGTGTGTGTTAATATTACATAATGTTGGGATGGTTGTGGTCACTTTATCACTCAAAAATCCCATTTAAAGATTGCAGAACCTGCTTTTTATTCAATGTTATGGAATTACCTGTTTTAACATGTTCAACTGAATTATTAATTTTCTGTCTTGTGAAGTACTAGACTCATGGCTTTTGCTGTAAGTGAAAATGCATGCAATGTAAAAATATGCTGGCAAACAGTTGTAAGAAAACATCATTAAGTTTGGGCATTGCATGGTTTCCTGTGAGGCAGACTGACAAGTTTCCTAAAACAGGATCTGCTGTCACTTTCACAGGGTTTATCAAAATAGAATTTACAGAAAGTTGCATGTTCTAAAATTTAGTTGACAGATGAGAAATTTATGTTGAATAATTTATATATAAGAAATGCTCTGAAGGTCAAAAAAATTGTTCATAGACCTATCTGTAGAAATTATTTAACATGAGCATGGGCCATTAACACTGGTTAGAATTACCTTTGCTAATAGCTACAGGCCCAGTGATCATCACTTGTTTCTTTTAGGAAGTAATGGGTTCAATTTACTCTACCTCACCTTTATGGCAGCAATGACTGAAAAATGTGTGGTGAATGGTCTCCCTTTTATAGGGGTGGTGAGGAAATCCTATTTGAAAAGGTCTGGTCCAATTTTTCTGCAATGTGCTCTGTACTGTAGTTTTTTGGCTTTTCAGTTTGAAGTAACAAAAAAAAAACAACCACCCCAATATACAAAGAACAAATGAACACACACACTGTAATTAACATCCTTTATGGGCAATCTTGAATTGTAATCTTAAAACAAACAAGTACAATTTGTATGCCCTTCTTAACATGCCTCCTCAAACTAGGGAAATAATCCATTCCTGTGCTGTGTGTGATGATACAGTTGATCACTGTTAGCAAACTCTTTGATATCTACGAGGTAGCCAAGGCCTTTTTGTTTTCTCTCTCTACTCCCAATTTGTGTCTGTCTTGTGTCAAGATGCCAAGACATGAATGCTGAATTCCATGTCTGTCTAAGGCCAGTAATAGGACCGTAATCTCACTCCAGATGAGTAGTCATTGCTAATGGAAGAAAGACAGAACCCAGCCCTGTTCATAATTTCATTATGGTCCCATTGTGGTTGCAGTAGTGTAGCTTGTACAACAAGGTAAACTGATCCTCTCCAGTAAGGTGCAAATAAGTATCAGCACCAAGACAATGCATAAAAAGCCAAATTACTACCTCAAGTTAGAGCAAAGGCATGGCATCCCAAATATGATGATTCTTGTTTTGAAATTAGTCAGTCTTTGAGCTAACACAACCAAAGTGTGATGTATTTCCAGCTCTTTTAAAAAAAATGAGCAATAAACAAGAAGCAAGATGCTGATGCATTCATTTATTGCACAGATATGTATGTAATTCAGAACACTAGAGCTGGTAGTGGTACAAACATTTACACATCTTGGTTTGTGTTCATACGAGTTCTTGGTGAAGTGCTGTTCTTCATATGACTAGCAATATTCACATGTGAGCAAGAACACTTTTTTTTATTCTTTACAGTTTGCCATCCATTTTTTTTTCTTTTGCTCTTTTTCTGTCAATAGGCATATGCTGTTGTCTTCGATGAGGCCATACTATCACATTCACCAGAAGAGACTGCGTGGTATCTTCCATGCTGACAAGTTCACGCAGCCAGGAACTGGGAGACAGAATTTCACTGACTTTTTCTGTATGTGGAAAAATTGAGACGGATGTGAAGAAAGTTAACTTTTTTTTGTCAAGCTCTCGTCTATCTGACCCCTAATGTCACTCATGGAGGAGGTTCACATTTCCTGTTCACTAATTTGACGTACTTAAACATATTCATAAAGTTATCCCTAAATGCAGAAAATAAAGTGTGTCCTCCTTCTACACATTGCTCCCTGTGCAGTATACAGTAGCATGTATTTATACGTAAATGCGAGAGCTTGTAAGAGATCATCAGCTGCCCCATTCCTGAGTGATAGGTCAGAGACGCCATTCCTAATGAGTTGGAACAAACAGGCTCATTCTCTAGCCCTACGTGAAAGGCTGTGCTTTAGAGCACACCACATGAAAAGTATATCTTGATCACATCCTAATTCTGTGCACAACTGCAAACTTCTGTAATAGGATCAAAACATCCCACAAATTGTGACAAAATTCCCCTAATGTCCTGCAAATTGCAAGAAAATTCATGGGAAAAGAAGCAGGAAATGATTTTTTCCTGCCAGGGGAGTGGTGATGTAGAATTTTGATCCGCTGTTTCCCACAAATGTGAGGAAAATACATTTTAGTACTTTTTTAAAATATTGCACTTTGGAATATACATTTTTCTGCCTCACGCTTCTGGGAAAATACTAAAAAATTGATGTGTTTATACATGTTACTTTCCACTGGTGTGACAGACGCAGGTATATGTGTTTAGTAAAGTATAATGCATGCATGCTAGGTGATGTGACTGTTTGCTGATGAACAGAAATGCCTGTAGTTTTACCTCAGCTTGTCAATTCCCTAAAGTGGCAGTTCTTAAACCATTGACTTTCTTTAATGCTTCAATTACAAAGGGAGCTTCTTAGATGATTTTAATTGGTGAAAGTATTAGGATAAATTAAAGCATATGCAGCTTTATTGTGTTTACTGAATGTCTTTCCTACCTAACAAGAAACAAATAGTACATTCGTGCAAAGTTCCACTGAAGAAATAGTTACAGATCAGCAAAAATTATTCACAGATGGACAGTGCTTTATTATCCTTCTGTGGAAGGTGGCTGCTGGATTTTCAAAGTGAGGCTCAGCTGCGTACTTACCTCCCCTGGAGCTGGGCCAGCATCAACTTTTCCTCCAACAAGCATGTGGTTACTATAAGTAGTGTATCTATTCCTTGCTTGATGAGCACACAGCAATGAAAATGAGGCCAGACACATGCATGGAATTAAGCGGCAGGCTGCAACTTTTATTAAACTTTATCACGGGGGTGGGGGGGGGGGATGCTACCTGCCCATCACTCATAGTCTCCTATATCAGGTATTTAATTGGTTCCAGTGCAGGGGTTATAGGCCTCTTACTATATGACCATACCTAGTGCAAGGGTTAAGGGTTCCTTACCATATAACCCATAACTCAAGGTGTACCTTTCCTTAGCTTATTACGTAGACTCAGTTCTCTGGGGAAGAGAGGGTGCTGAAGAATAGGGACTTTGACCCCCTGGGCCTGAGAGAGCCACAAGGTCTTACCCTATCCCATGAGTCCAAGAATATCCCCATATTTCAGGTCTTTTACCTCTGGGAACTGCTCATTTTATTCTTTTTAGTCACACTGGAAATCAGCTGACAGTTGAGACAAATTAATACTACAACCTAAGTACCTCAGGTAACTAAGCACATTCCTGTCTAACCTACTGTGGCTTGGAGGTGCTGGAAGGAAGGTAAAAAACTCCCTGGTCTGCTGCCAGTTTGGCCCATAGGGGAGAGAATTCCTTCCTGACCCTCAAACAGGTGATCGGCTAGACCCGCAGCATCTGTCAGTCTCAGTTCCCATTCCTGGTTTGGGATGGATGGGGAGGGGCCGGGGCTGCTGAACGGAAAGAGGCTCCGCATAGCTTGCATTCCAGTTAATTTGGGGAAGTTGGGAAATGCTAGCCAATCAGCACCCCAACTCATACAGCTGGCCAATGGGTGCCAGAGACTCCTAGTAGGGGAGGAGCTACCTGGTGAACCTCAGCAAGTGTCCTCTCTCTCACTGCTGGATGCATCAAGTTCCTCCATCCATTGTGGCAAGTGGGTGGCATTTCTTCCTTTTTCTTGAGGGAAACTGCTCTCTGAAGAACACTTTTATCATCCCAAACTGGGTTGGGGATGATTGCTGCAGTGGAGCTGTGATTTTTAATCTGACTGCCAATATCAACTGAGAAAAGGCATTTTCTTAACAACGAAACTGGCTAAATTATACTGAAGCCTCTGCATCAGTCTATGTCCTGTGTAATTAGTGTGTGCTTATGCGCAGCTTATGTTTCACTTACACATATAGAAATCTTAGATATTTAAAATACAATTACATTTTTTTTTGGAGAGGGGAAGTTACCATTTTAAAATATTTGATTTAGTTAATTGTACATGTATAGGGGGTAAGAGGAAAATTCAAACAATATATTAACTAAGAAGTCCTTGGAAAGGGCTGATTTTGATTTCATTTGTGTAAACCAGGAATAAGTGCAATGAAGACACATCGGCATGAAACTTGCATAACTAGGACCCAAATCATTCATATAACTTTAAGAAAAAAGTTTGTTTTTAGTTCAATAAACTGTGGTATCGGAGTTGAAAGCGGAGCTGAACTACATACCGGCAATCTTTAGACACCTGTTTATTGCACAAAACTCACTCAAGTTATATGAAGACTACATTTAAAATTCTGCCTATCAAGGCACAGTAAAGAAATCTAGTGTGTATTATACACATGCATATCCAAGGTTTGTGTCCAGAATGTGTCCATAACCATGAAAATATACTAGGATACTTGGTATAATCAGTTGCATGTTGATGGCTAAAATGAACTGCTGATTAGAAGAAAGTCTGCTGCAAATCAAGGCTGGAGTCCTTGAATTTATGGCATAGCTAAGATGTGCCTCTACATCCATGATATGTGAATTTCTTCACTGCTGCATTGCTGAATTTAGATCCGCGGTAGTACCAGGGTATTTGGGAAAGATTTTCAGTGTAAGCAGTCTCTTCTTTCTGTTATCCCTCCTAGGACCTCTTGCACTTTAACACACTTCCAGTAACTTCCTGTCAATTGATGAGAAGCTTGGTGAATACACAGCAGCAGTTGTAGTGCTAGGGATCCGCTCCACCTCCTTTTTCTAAATGAGCTCAAAGAACAATAAGTTTACATTTCTTCACATGTTAACACCATGGCATTTTCAATGCCCAGGTGGTAGATCAACCAAGCAGCAGCTCTTCCAGTGCATGCTCCAGGAGGGGATATAAACAGAAGCAGCACTTCATGAGCCCCCCACTCGTCTGAACAGGCTAGCAGCCGTTGGGGAGGGCTGACGGGCACTTGCAAAAGTGCTCTTTAACTAATGCAAGTGTTGGTGTAGCATAGGAGGATTAGAGTTCCACTTACAGTTTTGACATACAGCTGCCTTGCAACTATGATACAATTTACACTAGTGTGTAAAACCTACAGAAATTGTATATACACACTGGGGACTTTCCAAGGACTTCTTAGTTAATATATTGTTTGAACTGTCCTCTACTCCCATACATGTACAATTAACTAAATCAAATAATATTTTAAAATGGTAACTTCCCCCCCCTCCACGAAAAAAATAATAATCCTGAAATCTGTGGGAGTTTCTCCGTAAAATATGTTCTTTATTTAAAAAAAAATGTGTGGGGACAATGCAATATAGTCCTATATGTGAGTGACCCTGTGTCCATCTATTTTTACTAGCAAAAGAAAGCCCTTCAACTCGCTGCTTCCCTTTTTCCTGAAAGGTGTTGGGCCTTTGCCTCAAAGGGGTAATGTCTACGATAACAATGATTTACCTTATTTACTAGAGTCTGACCTACTCTTTGGTATTGTCTGTATTTACTTAGTCAGCTAAATGGGTGCTAGATAATATTGTTCTGCAGGAAGTTCTTCCTGGAATTCTGAAGTAATCAAAAGAATTAGTCAGTGGGAAAATGAAAACAGGGTCAATGTTCCCTCAGGAATAGAGAATACAAGAAATATATGAACATCATTCAAGACCTCCTTCCCAGAAACCTAGAAGCCACTAATGCAGCCAGATTACACAACCAGATTTGACTTTGTAACCATTCCCTAACATTCCTATTTCAAGCCAAATTTAATCTAATCTTATGCTAAAACAGAGAAGAAAAAGCCCACTGTTTCTAGAAAGGATTAATTCCAAGATCACTATGGATTGTTTTTTAAATAGGCAGAAGTTTAGAATTATGAGACACCTATCATCTGATATTAACAAGCCATAGCAAAGCCAGAGTCTGAACAGATAACTTATGTGAAGCAGAGTAGCAGTCTTTTTTTGCTAGGAATTGTATTCTTAAGCTAACTGAAATAAGCAAATATTCCTGGCAGGGCCTTAGCTAATGTCATTTTGCTTGGCTGGGAAAATGTGAAATATCTCCGAGAAGAGCTGTTTTAAGAGTAATGCTTAGCGTATATCTCTGACAACACTAAAGCATGCATATTTTTAGGATATTAATAGTCTTTCACCCCATTTGGTCTTAGTTTACAGAAATTATGAATCCTAGTTCTTGATAACGTAAAACAGAAAACACCCTAAGAAGAAAAGAATCCTAACATATTTCCCAGGGATGATTACTGAGTATCAGTTAGTCAAATGTGGTCCTATTCCCTCCTTTTGAGGGAAAGGCTTTCATTTTTTGAAGACCATTTGCTTTTTAAGATCCCACAATTACTGACAAATTACTGACTTGTGTTAAGACATTATGACGGGAGGAAAAAAATACTGTAGCACAATTTAGGCAGTAAAAAGTGACAGAGCTGAAAAGTTACCAAAGAATGTTTCAGAGAAATAAAGGATGTGATCATAAGGACTCTGGGGGATACAGTTATTTTATTATACTGTATTCCTATTATCGCTTTCATTTGTGTTCCAGGGAGATTTTCAGCAACTTGAGAAATGCATTGCAGGAACTTTAAGAAATACATACTGGGGCCAGCTATTCCTCAGATATGTGCACACAACTCCCATTGATTTTAATTGGAACCCCACGTGTGTAACCAAGGGCAGAAATTAGCTTTTGGTGCATGTCTTTATGCAGTTAGTATGCAGTGTCAATATGTGTATATATACAAATGCAAGTATCCAAAAGTGACTGCTTTACCCTCTCATTAACTTGAAAGGCTCCTAAGGCAGCAGGGGCACATTAGTTGGAAACTATTGAGAAAAATATATTTTGAGGCTCTTTTCCCCCATGCATCATAATCATAACTTATATTTGTTATATTTTCTTCACTGAACCAACAAGCACATATAGTCACTTTCAAACAGCCACTAGATCCCATATGAGAGAGTTTCAATTTTACAGTAAATTTCCTGTTTTATGGATTCCTTTCTGAAAAATTCCTCATGGTATTCTTATAAGAATAAGAACTTTTCTTAAAACATATAAAATCAATGCCCTTTTATTAGTTATTTTATTGTAATCTTTATTTCTTCCTTTATTCCTGGTTTTGTTGAAGATGGACTGAATATATTTAATTTGTTTTATTATTTCCGTTTTGCAAACTTTACATTATAGCTATTTTAGGTTTTGTTTTTGTTTAAAAACATATTTTATCACATACAGCCAGTTATGTAGCACATCCTTGGGTGTGAGAATGCATCTTATTTACAAAGACCTCCTCTGATCAGACTGTAGTTAAATACATGTACAGGATGTTACAGTTTGAAGTGTGCAAGACATTTGTGTTTTAATTAAAATTTTAGAGGAAAAACTCATTCACATGAATTACTAGCTGGAGTTTTAGCAGGTTGCATAAATGGTGACAACTTGCCTCTTTGTATTCATGATGAGTATGGAGTTACTTGGTGAAAATCACTACATATGTTAAATCTTTTCAGTATGTGCTATCAATATTAAAGATATGTGGATATGAATTTACATGAGTGCAAATTAGCAATACTTGATCTGCTTCTATTGTTGTTTTTTAGGTTTTATTTTTAAGACCAAACAATTTTTTAATCACGTGCATTATTGTAATTTTGTTACATTGTCATGGTTTATGATATGGCAAGATGTACTGTACTCTTGTCTAATGCGCTATGACACAAAATGTGAAAAACACCTGAAGGGGAAAAAATGACAAGACAACAATTTTTTTCATGCACAAGTATGATGTACTGAAATACTTGCATTTCCCATAAACCAGTCCTGTTATGAGTTCCTTAGTATAGTTTGGGATTGATCTATATTTGTGCAGACAGAATTCATCTTGCTGATCATATTTCCAACCACCACCTCCCCACACACAATAAAATCAAAGGGGGAAAAAAACCCTTTCACTCTAAGCAGTTTTCTATAACCAGTGTCGAGCAGAAGATTTCATGGGCATCTCCACCCTCCCTTTAGGAGGTGTGACTGCAGCAAGTGAAGGCATACCTGAGGTAGCTTTGATCAAGCTAGCTTGCTAAAAGTAGCAATAAAGCACAGCAGCATGGACTAGCTGCCAGAGTACAAGGCTGCCTGGGAGCCTGGGCAAGTATTTGTGTGTGTTTATGCCACTGACTGTGCTGCTGCGGCTTTACTGCTAATTTTATTGCGCTGGCTTGACCAAAATTAGCTCACGTATGTCTACATGTGGTGCAATCACACCTTCTGATTGCAGTGTAGATGTACCCTATATGTACCTAACCATGCCAATCTTTTTTTAACCAGAACTCTCATTACTATTTATTAGTAAGAGTTCAGTACAGTCACTAGACCCCCAATTGAGATGAGCATCCCATTGTGCTAAGTACTATACAAGCATAGAATAAGAGACAGTGGCAGCTCTGAAGAGTTTATAGTCTAATTAAAAAAATCAGCCTAAGGGTTTGGGGAAGGGGTTATCATATACGCGCTGGATGAACAATGTGATGATCTGCAAATAGCATGTTCGTGATAGCCACAATTCTTCTGTTGCTTTGTTGTTTAAAAATATTGGGAAGGGTTTTGCTGGGATGGAATTAGCTAAGCATAGAGACAAGGAAAGGAGAGGGAATACTGAAGAAGAGAGGGGGTGGAAGAAAGAGAAGGCAAGGAGGGTAGAGGGCAGGTGAAGTGAGGCTGAAGTGAACAGACAGGATGGGAGGTGACATTTGGATCAAACAGCAAATCAACAGATAGTAATTGATGACCTCATCTGTGTCTGAAGGTCCCTGCTGCAGCTGCTTGTCTTCTGCTCCTGGTGACTGAGTTTCTGGTGGTCTTTTCCAGGGTGTTTTTAATATAAAACCCTTAGATAGTCAATTTAGGGCCTTTTCTACCTCTATGCACAGAGGGGATAAGAACTCAACTTACCTGGAAGAGAAGGGAAGTGCCACCTCCTCTGCCTGGTTTCTCCTTTCCACATACCTAATGGAAACTTGTTTGGGTATGTGTGTGAAGGAGTGGGGCGGGCTGTGGCCAAGGTGGAGTAGGGATGAAGAAGAATGGCTGTTCATCACTGTTTCGTATCTTCCCAACTTCATGGTCCACACCCAAATGTGCTGTCCTTGTCAGTATTCGCCTACCTTCTGTTCTCCATCTGTGCTGTAGAATGAATCCCCCCAGGCCATTGGGGATGTTCTGGGCAGCAGGCAGCAGAAAACTCCTTGCAGAGTGACTCCTGAAGGATCAATACTGCAGGGTAGAAACTGGAGCCAATAGACTTTCAGGGATCCACCGAAAATATTGTTTAAACCAATAGGTTAGTCTGGATCCCTTGAAATCTATTTGTTATAGAATGTGAAGAGTAAGAGAGCCCTTTACTTTCTCCATGGGAAGGAAATCCTAGCATCCAAGGCAGAAGTTGTTTCAGGACACTGCTAGGGGAATCTTGTAGAGACCCCTGTCCCAGATACTGTAGTGTATTGTGCAGGAGATGATCAGTTATTACAGTAGTGTCTAGAGGACCCACCTGAGATTAGGGCCTGTAGATAAGAAATAGGGTAGGCCTACACTTTGAGCTGGGGGTGTGTTTCCCAACTTGAGGCATACTTGCACTGGCTCTGATCAAGCTAGCTTGTTAAAAATAGAGTGTAGCTACAGTGGTGCAAGCAGTGGGAGGGGCTAGCCACCCAGAGTCTGTGCCTATGGTCTTGGATGAGTATATACGTGGGGAGGCTAACCCTTCCTGCCACTCTCACCACCACAGCTACACTCCATTTTTAGTGTGCTAGCTCAGTCAGAACTAGTGTGAGTATATAGCCTCAAACTGGAAATCCCACTCCCAGGTCTGAGTGTAGACCTATCCATAGTCCCTGCCCAGTCTAAAAAGACAAGACCAAGGGTGGGAGAAAGGAAGCATTATTTCCCCCATTTTATAGACCAGGAACTGGTGCACAGTGAGATTAACACTAGTCATGCAGAAAATCTGCGGAAGAGTCTGGTTTACGGTTAGGGCCTAATTGAACCCAAATTTTGTGAGTACCAGCTTTGTGCCAGTTAAATGCCTCAACCATAAGGCCACCTCTTCTCTCTATAAAGTCATAAATGATCATTAATGTGCTGTAGAGGTTACTAAAATACCCATTATTATGGTCAGCGCGTATTAGTATCTAAAAGATGGCCAATGGCAGTTCATGCAAGCAGCTCATACACAGATGCCATAATCCATATTGTCACTGCATACTTTATTATATCTATTTTAACTTTGAAAACTGACAGACATACAGTGAACATTGTAGCTTTAGGGAAAATATTGAACTATTTATAGAGTTAGGCTGAAGAAAATTGTTGATAAATTATCTGCTGAAGTTGATCATTGCTGATATACCTTGAAATAAAAATCATTGTAACTACACAAAATGGATTTAATGGTTTCTAAATAATTTTGTGTGCGCATGCACGCATGTCTGCATGTGTGTGCCCTACAAATATGATTTTCAGTGACTGTGCTAACCTAGAAAATTAATAAATTAGACACATTCAGTTAAATTATTACAACTTCTTGGGTTTTTTGGATGTCCTATGAACTGCAAAAGGAAATTACAGCTGAGGTTTGTGTGAATCACAGCTATTACTAGAAAATCTAAATATGTACCTTTAATCCCACAGAGGAAAGAAGTTGCAATATTTTTATTTGTAATTTGTCTTTGATCAGGGAAGAAGCACTATAGAAACAGGCAAACTGTATTAAATATAAGTTCTGATTTTAAAAAAAGAAATAGGAAAAAAAAAAAGTGTGTGCCCTGCTACCTCAAAAGTAGCTACCAACAGGGTTTTCTATATTAGTTCAGAAGCATCAGTCAATTAGTTATTTTTTTTTTGTTTGTTCTCTGGTATTTACCATTTGCTACTGCTGTTGAAAGTCCTTGACCACATTGTGAAAGGGGTGTGTGTGTGTGTGTGTGTGTGTGCACGTGCGTGCAAATCTGCATTGATTTAGCCCATCCATTGTGTGCATGGCATTTCACCCATTTACCATGTCACCTGAAAGAAATTACCGTTTGGCTAAGCATTGAAGAAAAAGAAATGTTTTCAAGTTCACTGATGTTCTAGCTACTTCAACTAAAGCCTTGTAATTGCAGTATAAGGTATCTCACTGAAAAAGTTCTCACATGCTCATGTATTTGCCATAACTATCACTGGAATAGTTTCCCACCAAGACTAGTTAACGGTGCCTGAAGAAAACTGTAGGTTTTAAAATTCAATTAAACCTGTACAAGGGGAAGTATTTATTACTCAACCTATTATGTTGAGAAAAGTATCCCAAAATGTCCTGAATACAAATGTTTATTTTTATTAGAATGGCACCTGTGTTAATCCAACCATTTTTACCCATCTCTTGAGCGCTTACTTAAGACAATTTTCACTATCAGAAAACGTCAGTAATGGAGATGACATCAAAACATACTCTTTGGCTTTTTTTCTTTTTTTTTTTATTCCATCTGCAGAAGGATGGATTCTGATCTTGTGATTAGGTTAAAGAAATGTGAGGCAAGCTCTTGAGTTCCCTTCCCAGCTCTGCTACTCCATTCACTTTCAAGTCTCACATATGGCCTAACTTTTCAGAGGTGTAGAACACCTTCAACTCCTACTGACGTGAAATGCAGCTGCAGGTTCCCAGCTTCTCTGAAAACCAGGCAATTGAAAATGTGCATGCCAATTCATCCATCTCTGAAATGGTTATAGTAATATTTGCTTCATAGGTATTCTGGAGGATTAATGTAAAATTTGTAAAATTCTTTGAGATATTAAAAGCATAGCTGCTATATAGGTTCAGAACGTTGGTATTAAAATATGATGGAATCCACTCCCAAAGGGTTTGCTATCTGTGGGGAGATGAGGCATTTGTGTGGTGATGTCATGTCACTCACCTGGGAAAGAGGAGACCAGAGTTCAAGTGCCTGCTCCCTAGCAGAGATTCAAACCTGCATGTCCCATATCCCATGTTGAGGTTTCCAAAATTATCATACTAAGGAACTCCACAGTTCTGGTACATTTGTAGCTGACAGACACGTCATTTTTCAATGTATTCTTGAGCTACCTTTGCTTCCTCTTTATTGATTGTGTTACATGGAAATTATAGCTGGCTTTGCTGAGAAGGAAATATTCTACTGTTTAACTTTAGTTGTCGTCTCCACTACCAGTGGAAACATGGACTCTTCCGTTAACTAGACTAAAATATGATCCATTAAAACCTACACCGTGTCCAGGCCTTATAGAAACTTTTTCCTTTACAGGTGTCTCAGAAATATTTTAATGCCAAATGAAAGGCAGCAGAAACAATATCTGCTGAATAACGGAATGTTATCAGCGTGAGTGGAGCGGAATTTGCCAGAAACTTCTGGCTATATCTAACCACTCCAGTGGCGAAGCTGGAGATTTACAAGACCCAGTTTTCTTGTCGGTCATACTCCTGATTTATATTGGTAACTCCACTGAACACAATAGTGTTAAAATGGTGCAAAAGGACAGGAGAATTTGGCCCTGTATCTTCCATAGAAAGAAAGAGGTATCTTTCCATTATCAAGGATGGTTTAAACAACACTGTCAAACCTGCAGTTGCAGGGGAATCCTAGCAATGCTATTCTGATACTTAAAGTGCTCCAGTGCCACGTTGTCTGGAGAAAGAACTGCTTTATGCAAACTGAGTTCCAAGATAATAACTGGAGGCCTCAGTGAATCAGTATCTCTCTCTCAATAATGGTCCTGTCCAGTTCATATCACAAGTTGCTCCCCTTGTCCTTTTGACAGGAAACCTCCTATTCACTGTTCTAGTTACACTCCCCCCCACCCCCCGCAACTTCTGGATACATTCCCCATTCCATTCCCTCTCTACAACACTGAGTTTATCCATCTGGTATCTCATGAGTAGCATTGCCAACAGTCCCTTATTACAAGACACGTCTCTTTTTTTTTTTTTTTTCATTTCTGTACAACAAGATCAGGAGTTGCTGAGTGCTGCAAAAAGGTGAATGTAGGTGAGTGCTGCTGCTTATTTATTATGATTAATATTTGGAGATGATCTGGGGCAGGGGTCCTAAGACAGTCCCTTATTTTTTAAATAAACTATTGGCAACCCTACTCATCAGCGCTCAGGGGAAGTGAAGGGGTATCAGAGAAGTGGGTGCACATTCATGTATTGCAGACTTTTTGGAATAAAATGCTTATAACTCTCTTTAAAAATGACCTTTATTCATGGTTGTCATTAAAAAGTCAGCATTTGTCAATATTTATTGCACGTTAGCATCTGGGATTAACACAATATTTTCCCTATACTTAAGAAATAACTGATAACTGTGGGGTGTCTGTGACAAATGCTGTTTCTTTCATAGTAGCAATGGAAGTAGTTTCTCAGCAAAGACAAATGATGTGTAAATATTTTCACATGTACCTTATTGTTTCCTTATTG
This sequence comes from Mauremys reevesii, assembly GCF_016161935.1. Lineage (NCBI taxonomy): Eukaryota > Metazoa > Chordata > Testudines > Geoemydidae > Mauremys > Mauremys reevesii. The sequence continues at coordinate 54,407,514 of NC_052633.1, read as the reverse complement.
ATTTTTGCATCAAAATCTGGCAAGGCACTCCTTTCACTGAGGCTATTATGTGGGCTTCTCAATCTGGCAGTGAAGTGGAGGACTGCACTTTCTTGCTATGTTTTCCTTATACTGATTATAGAGTTGCGTGGACAGTTGACAGCGAAGCCTGACCCTGTTAATACTGAGCACAAATGTGAGATTTGTAACTTTCTGTGAATGGGGGAAAGTTAGATGACTTTGACAGGAAACCTCCTATTCCATTATCATGGAAGTCCATGAACTTCCTCCCTCCAATGGGTTGGCCTTCTATGTTTCCCATAATTGACCTCTCTCCCAGTGGTCACATTTGAGCTTCTGAGCTCAAAACTTACTGTCTGAAATCCTGGCCTAATTAAAGTCAATGGCAAACATCCCATTGATACAAGGATTTCATCCAATGTGTCTTCAGACAATGTCTTCTGGGGTTGGTCCAATTATTTTTCTAGAGTGGTGCATAAGAAGAGGTCTGATTATCGCACAAAAAGCTGAAGAAAAGTGAAACCCTCCTTCTCTTGCTGCAGCCAGCTCCACACGAAGCCCATAAGCAGGTATCACCTTATTAGTCTTGGCAGAATAGCTAACGAACCCCTCAGGAATTCCCTAGCAAGTGTGTGCTTGGAAATGTGAAAATTCTCCTAGTGTGCAGTTGCTAGGCAATTCCTGAGCATTCTTTCTGTAATGTAGTAATATGTACACAAATTCTTCCCTAGGGGACACGTGTGAGATTCAGTGGTGGTAGTGCAAAAGCATCTGAGGAAAGATTTTGGTCCACAGTCTATTGAATGTCATCTTGGTAGTCCTGGAAAATGGCTGTTGAACAGAACAGAAGTGTTATCCAGAATCCTTAAAAAGAAGAGAGAGGTTTGTGAGTATTGAGAGACGTGGAAGCAAAATGTCTCCCAATAAAGAAACCAGTTGTGAGCAGCTCATAATGTGCGCTTTTTTTTTTTTTTTTTTTTTAATAATGGAGACACGGAGAGAACTTTAAATAGAATGGTGTTACTGGAGTGACTAATATATTTATAAATAAAGAGGCTGTTAATTTTAATTATTAGGCAGCCCCATCCACTGATGTGCTGGGCACCTTATGATTAAAAATAAAAGCATAAAACAAATTAATGTGCGGTGCTGTAGAATTCTGAAACAAAGTTTTCAGACTTGATTTAGAAGTGGCTAGTTCTGTGGTCCCGTCTAACCTCAAATATGACAGAAGTACATTATTGAAAACCACTAAAAAGCAAATACCACACTTGGCTAGTAATAGTTAAAGACTAAATCCTGTGAATTAGGCACCCTGATTTACTGAGCCCTCCTCTGGTCCTTTCCACATTCCTTCTTTCAGGTCCTCTCTCCAAAAACTCCCAGCCGACTTGACCAAGCTAATTCTTTTCCCACAACCATACAACTGAAGCTGGGAAAATGCTGCGTGATATTTTTTGGAAATATTTTGCTTTGTTTGCTTCAGCCCTTTGTGGTTGTTTTCTCTGAATGTCTGAGCAGTAAATTTTTACTGGCACACAAATGTTTTCAAATGGAAATAGACGCATATGAAACGTTTGGCATTATTTGATGTCAATTATTTGCTCATCTCTATATTTATCCATCTCAACACTACTCTCCTATGCTAGCCATATGAACAGGGTATTTACTAATACCTCTGCACCAGATTCTGTCATCCTGCCTTAAATTATGTAGTGCCTTTCAATGAAAGAATCCCCATTAATTTCAATGGGACTCCACAAAGAGTTGGGGACACAATCCAGCCCTCAATAATCGGCATGCACAGTCAAAAACATACCCTTGTTTGCCCACTGCTTCCTAGATGGATAAGGGACATAGGATTGACTACTTTACCTCATCACTAGCTGGCTTTTGGGGCTACAGAATAAATCCAAAACCAAAATGTTTGGTTTCAATGGGTAAATATTAAAGCTAATGATAAAGTCAGGAGGCAGGTTTGGGGAGAGTTGTTGGAATCCCTCTAAAGGCATTCCCATAAGCCCTTAAACTTGTGCATGAAAGAAATGATTTCATAGATTTAATAAACAGTTCAAAGTATCCTAGAGAACTTCTCATACTGTGCATGTTTCTCATTGTTCTTTAATGAGTAAATGACCCATTAATGTGCATAAGAACATATCAGAAGCACATGGCAGTGAAGAAGCTTGGTGGTGGTAGATTTGATCAAAGATTTTCAAATCTGACCCCAAGTATTTGATGAAGAAGATTAACATGGAGACAATTTACCAAACAAATACAGCATTAAGAGCCAAGAGACAGTCTAAGGGAATTCAAGGCTCCAGCTTGCCCACATAAAGAATATCGCTAAACATAAGGAAAACAAAGCCAGGATAAACGTCTAGGATGTGGAGTCCCATGTAACAGGACTTCTGCTACTGATTGGTTTTTTTAAATTCTATTTATAATGTAA